>NW_022987607.1:783179-830679 GCF_902827165.1 Trematomus bernacchii
CACACACACACACACACACACACACACACACACACACACACACACACACACACACACACACACACACACACACACACACACACACACACACACACACACACACACACACACACACACACACACACACACACACACACAGCGACTTACATACTCAATACTGTGGACAATCCCCACAGGAGCAATTTGGGGTGAAGTGTCTCAGGGACACAACGACATGCTGACTGCAGTGGGGTTTGAACCTGAGCTCCCCTGCTCCCCTGATCGGATCGCTACGGCCCGTCCAAAATAAAAATGTAAAGTAAAACAATTATATATATAATTATTATAATAATAATATAACATTAATTAGAAATATTAATATAAATACAAAAGTTGACGTGAAAATGTGCAACACAAGTAATAATGCTTGTATTGGAATTATTTTAAATTGCACATCCCTATCAAATGGAAATACATTCAAATTAAAGTAGATAATAATTCAATACGAGTTGTTAAGGCAGTTGTAGTGGTGTTTATTAAGATGTGTAACTAGTACGTTTGGAGCTCCAGGAGTGAGTTGAGCTCTGTATCTTCATGAGAACACGCTGTACAAACATCTGAAGCATGCCTTCGTAAATCAGCAGCGCAGTATTAATACATCACGTCGTTCACAAAGCTCTCCATGTGACAAGCAGGGAGGCCACATTCTGCAGGGACTGAAACAGATCCAGCAGCAGGGCCTTTCATGGAGACACATGAACATGACATGTGAGGAATGGACCGTCCTGAAGTCACAGGATTGTTGAACTCCACCTTGATCCATCTTAATATTATTTATAGACACATGCATTCTTCAGCATTTGGACTATGTTGTAAATGTATTATCTTTTCAATATGGGAGAAGTGTGGCGCAGTGGGTTAGTGAGTTGGTGTTTTGAACAGGGGAGCACAGGTTCAAACCCCACTGCAGTCAGCATGTCATTGTGTCCCTGAGACACTTCACCCCAAATGGCTCCTGTGGGGATTGGCCACAGTATTGAGTATGTAAGTCGCTTTGGATAAAAGCATCTAACAAGTACATGTAATGTAATATTGTACGTCTGTCCGTCCTGAGAGAGGGATCCTCCTCTGTTGTTCTCCCCGAGATTTCTAAAATGTTCCCAATTACTGGGGGTTTCTCCCATTACACTGGAACAAATGCTGCTCCAAAAACAAGTTAAACAATAATGAAAACAAGCTTTTTTCACTTGAAATAAGTCAAAAAATCTGCCAATAGAACAAGTGAAATTTTGCTTGGTAGGATTCCTTGAAATAAGAAGGGTTATTTAGATAAATCACATCTTGTAATTAGCTGGGAGAACTCACTTTGAACTATATTTGACCAGAATCAGGAGATGTTGTGTTACAAAATAATCCGTAAATGCTCAAAGGTTTTCTGTGTTCTGATGTTAGTTGGTGATTTTCTAATAAATATGTAAATAAATATGTGTTTCATCTGAGATACAACTCAAAATAAGATGTTTTGACTTAACAAGATGATGCATTGTCTAAAAACAAGACCCTATATCTCACTGCAGTGTTACTTCTGAAGTTAGTATGTCTTATATCAGGAGTAGAGACATATTCTGACTAGATATTAGACGCATATACTGGGCAAGATTTAGAGATTTTGTAGTGTACCTGGGCGGTTTCTTTGTGAGGGTTTCCTTGTCCAATGTCAGACTCTAAGGACAGAGGGGGTCGTATTCATATTCTGTACAAACTGTAAAGTCCACTGAGACAAATGTAGAAAGTGTGATATTGGGCTCTATAAATAAACTATGATTGAAAAGCTAAACCAGAAAACAGCACTCAGTGTTTTCTGCGTCACATGCAACAAGTGTTGAACGTGTTAACAGACAAAACACTCCTCCAGCGCTGGTGTTAAATTACATTATGTTAAAGTGGATTAGAGTACATTAGATTATTATTGTCATTCCACTAAGTACTGAGACAACAAGATGCAGTAACCAGATGTTTGCATAAAGCATGTTTGTACACATGTATGGGACTAAATAGTGAGATTACATTACATGTAGTGAGCTATATGTGCAGTATGGTATATAATAGAGTACAGATAATACACTGTGTGTGCTCATTAGCTCTTGTTGTGAGTGAAACGTCAGTGAAAGAGTGGAGAAGAGATTTCTGATGGACACGTGTATAATTAAGCTGCTTCTTTAACAAAGACAGATGCTTATTATCTGAACAGTTACTGACTCTAGCCTGTAATCTTCTCTTTTTGTTTATTAAACTGAATTTAACACATGAGAAGACGGGACTCTAACATCTCCAAAGGAATAGATACACATTTAAATCCATTAAAACCATGACGTGGTTATTTAATATATGAAAGGGAACGGTGACGACCTTCCTCTCAAGCTTTGATGAAAACCTCAAATAAAAAGCCTGATTTTACCAAAATGACGCTTTCACACTGTGGCGTATACAAGATCCTTACAATGTGGTTTTTATCTTGCTGAACAAAACGTATCATAAACGTTTGAGATTATCTTCTGCTATAATCCAAAATTGGACCAGTGAGATGCTAACATCCTGGTTGGACTACAAACACATGTCATCACTGCAAAACGTCTGTGAGTTAGCTCTGAGGATGTGTTGAGGGTTAGCTAAGCTCTGAGGATGTGTTGAGGGTTAGCTAAGCTTTGAGGATGTGTTGAGGGTTAGCTATGCTTTGAGGATGTGTTGAGGGTTAGCTAAGCTTTGAGGATGAGTTGAGGGTTAGCTAAGCTTTGAGGATGTGTTGAGGGTTAGCTAAGCTTTGAGGATGTGTTGAGGGTTAGCTAAGCTTTGAGGATGTGTTGAGGGTTAGCTAAGCTTTGAGGATGTGTTGAGGGTTAGCTAAACTTTGAGGATGTGTTGAGGGTTAGCTAAGCTTTGAGGATGTGTTGAGGAACATCTAACAACAGAATGGGAAGCGTGGACAGAACAGAGTTACATAAATATGCACCTGAAGTATTCTGAATTGTTTTTGACATGATTTGTTTACTGGAATTGTTAGAAATACATTCCCGTTGCCAATAAGAACAGGTCAGCATGGCATGAGATTTATAAAGGAACATAGACAAAGGAAATGCACGTCATGTTGACCGATTTGAATGCTTGGAACTGTTTTAAAGACAAAGGGAATCATCAGGAAGAGGTGGAGCTCAGGAGAGTTTGTTATGTACATTTGGATGTTCAAAACTTGGCAACTTATCGTACTAAATTACATATATCAGGTGGGTGGGGAAAAGCAGAATATATGTGTGTGACGTTTGTATACTGAGAGCTTTTGGTATTGTGTTGAACCCTATTTGACACTGTAACTAAAACTTGTCCGGACTGCACTCTTCAGACCTGCCTCTCGTCTCTACACACTACATCTAGAAAACAATGCACACTAAACATCTTAAACTCAAGGTTCAAGGTTCAAGGCTTTTATTGGTCATACGTACATAGCTACAGTACAGTGTAGTTATGACGATGAAAATCTTGTGTCACAGGCTCCTCCAACAGTGCAACACAATAACACAGAAAAACAGAAAAGATAGCAAGTAAATACAAAAATAAAAAAAGTGAAATGGTGAAATAGTGCAATAAGAGTCTATATACACGTAATTGGAGTCTATATACCTGTGATTGGAGTCTATATACACGTGATTGGAGTCTATATACACGTGATTGGGAACTGCAGACACTTTACAGTGTGTACTCTCTGTGAGCAGTGAAGGGCTCTCTGGTGCTTCCTGCTGTTGAAGAAGAGAGACTCACTTAAAGGGAAGTGCTTCTTTGTCCTGCATGGTACAGTATAATGGACCTCTTAAAGCTAATGTAGGCTGCAGGATGCATGCTGAGTTAAAGTCTCTGCAGAGGTGCAGCCCTGAGAAACATTCAAATAAAAGGTTGATCAAATCTGGACTGAGCAAACATTTATCTTGATGCATAAATATTTGTTTCTGCAGAGCTTTTAGTCGATGGTTTTACACACATTTGATCCCATTTTCAGTGAATGTGCCAAATATATGATGTGCACTTACCAAGGACATATGAGCACATCTCCTTTCACCGTAGCAAGTAACAACAATTCAAATTATAATTGATAAATACATAAAATATCCCAAATAATCCTGCTTCCCCTCTCCTGCATAGTACAGTTCTTCACATATTTCCATATAGTTAGGGGTTAATACAACGATAGAAATAGCAAAAAATGTATACTTTCTTATTAAAACGTATAAAGTCCAGACATAATAAACCAATATATGTATACAGGTCAATCATTAGGGTTTATGAGGGGCTGATAAAGTTAGTTTGTTCTGTATTTTCTCCAGAGTACTTTAGGATACAAGTTGATTTCCAGTTCTTAAGCACACCATTTTAATTATTTCTGCAAAAGATAACTGCATACTTCTCATGATTAAACCCTGATGTAAAGCAGACACCGCTCACACTGTCACTGTGTGGTTATTGCTGTTAAATCGTTTTTTTTCATGTGATCAATACCTGGTTTGAGTGTTTTGCAGACTGATGACTTTGGATGGTAAAAACAAGTCAAACATTGGTGCAGAGTGTCTCTTCATTATCTTGTGTGACTAGTCAATCAAACTTAAATTAAACCTGTGATGAGTTCATTACGAGGGGTTTTAACCCGCGCTGCCCGTCGATTATTGAGGATCAGAAAGTTAATAACAACCACCTGTAGAGCTAACTCTGTGTTTTGTCTTCATTGGCAGCTGATTCAGAAATATAATGTCTAACCGTTCTAAAGGGGCAACAGGGAAAGCCTTCACACATGCTACTAAATGGTGTGTAGAATTTTGCATTTAGACTGGATCCTACCGCCTAAATGAACAAATCACATGTTGACATGCTTTCATAATTACTCTCACTGCTGTAGACACGAGTCTGCAACCATAGGATTAATAATAACAACTGTAATCTAAATTATGAGAGTCATTACTTTGTGTGATAGCTGGCTAGATAGCTAATAGCTAGGTAGCCAAAAAAGGTAGCCAACTGGTTAGATGGATAGCGACTGTTAGCTAGTTTGTAAAGTAGATAGCTTTTCTTAGCTAACCAGCCTGTTAGAACAACCCAGTTTCACGGCATTTCGTGTTATAGTCACGAAATTAATTTAATCTATTGATTCGTGTTCACCAACTGTGAGGATCTGCAGTACTTCCTCCTTCTTTTCCACTTCTATGTTTGTTTGTCTTCCTGGCTGGGCGTGGCTGACCTACATTCTGATTCCCGCCAACTCATCTCCACTGCTGTTGTTCATCTCACTGATTGCCACTACTCACCTGCACCTGCTTAAAACCCTGGTTCCCATCCTCAGACTTCGCCAGTTCTTCGTTTATTCTTCAGTGGTAAACTATCGTTCAGGCCTACTAGCAGTATTCTAGTAAACCTTTTGATACTCCTAGTGAAAGGTTATTCCTTTCTAACCCTGCATCTTTATTCTTCCAGATACACACACCTGCCGCTCTGCTTGCCACGTCCAGCCTCCGACTCCTCGTCCGAGTTCCCTCCGTGCTTCCACGCACACCAGCTCATCCAGACTACATTCGCCAGCTCTGGATCTCCGGCTCTCCACGCCGGTGCTCCCTCCGTGCATCTCCGCACCTCCGTCTCCCCCTGAGCTATCCAGCTCCACGTCTGTCTTCTCTGAGCTCCTCTCTACACCTTGCCTGTGCCGTGGTCAAATAAAGACTATTGTTTGACCCCCTAAATTATGACTTCTGGTGATGTTAGAGGGGGGAGGGGGAGGACAATTTGAGGCTTAAAAATATGAGAAGACTGATTAATACCTCCATAACTTCAGTGTGGTTAGCTATGAATCTTCCAAAACTTCCAAACACCTTGTCCTGGACATAGTTTCTACAGCATAAACTGTGCTAACAAGCTGAGATTCCAGATTCTAGAAATATAAGTATCATCACTGAGCGATCAGAACTCGCGACAGGGGAAGCAAATACAGACATCACACGACGTAGCTTTAGGTAGCAAAACACGGAGATATGCTCACCTTTTGCAGAATAACAATTCTGATCAAAAACGAGAAAAACGCAGCTGAAGGTTAATCCAATGTGTCTGTCACAAATGATTGATGATCCATAATTCAATTTGTATGTCAAAAACGGAGTTTTCATTAGCTGCTAATGGTAGCTTCCAGAGTGTATGACAGCTTCCTGTTTTGTCTCCTTGGATACGAGTCCAAACAACTCACAGACTGCACCGGGCGCTCACGTAGGAGCCCTGTGAGTCACTGAAATTATGTTTCGGCGGCATAGTTTAAAGATAGCAACAATTGGCTTCTGCTGCACTTGCTGCTCTCTCGTCTGACGAGAGGGAGTAATGATACACGGGCAAGGCCAGGCAGGAAACATGTGACTTATCAGTAACTTTAGACATCGTAACACAATTTTAAACGAGATTTTATTGTAGATTATACATTTTACTGATACCAATTATATAATATTTACCTTGTTTATTAAAAATAAAAATAAAAATAAAAAATTTATTTTTTAAATATATTTTTAAACATTTTTTTTTTATTATTTTTATTTTTAATGTGGGAAGAGGGGGGGCGGCGCCCCTATGGGCCGGCCGCCACTGTAGCTAACGTTAGCTAGCTTAGTTGCAGTCCGACCGGCTCATATGTTTCGTAGCTCCTCCTAAAACACACATCCTTGGTCAAAACCGTAACTTTACACACTTTCCTGTAAATTATATTTCTGGCAATTTTGTACACATTGAACGTCGACCCTGTACTTTCACTAGTTTCTAATATCATGCTTGCTTTATTTTTTAAGAGTTTGTGCACAGTTCACGCAGAAGCCTCAGAGATGTGTCTGTGACCCGGGGTCAGATTCAGCTTTTTATTCAGACAACTCTATGGTACAAATAAAATGTTTTTGTTCGTGGTCTTAAAACTAACTAACGTCCATCTTTATTAACCGAAATGACCGAATCAATACAGCACAGCTTCTCTGACCCTGTCTTTCTAAAGATTTTCAAATGACAGATTCTGCTGGAAAGCAAAAGTCTCTCTAAAATAAAAATTGTTTCCTGAAGGAGTCACATAAGGGCTGCTCGTTCCTTCTTTCCTTGTGAAGTTTAAACTACCAACACATCATTACAGTGGAGATGACTCCCCTAATGACTTTCACATGAGTTTTCTAACAAGCTATAACCACATTGGGTGATTATCAGTCATTATAAAGCACCATGTAAGCTGTAATTAGCCGATTGAAAGATGTTTGGTGCGGCACAGCATTCTGCTTCTAATTATCTGGCAAAGTGAAGATGTTTCTGTGCACTTACAGTCGAGCACGGCAGAGTCTCATCAGAGGAGCTCTCTACGCTTATGCAGCGTCCACACGGCGGTGCGCGTTGAAGCTTGCCGGCGGGCGTGTCTGAAACTCGACCAACAACCAATCACATGAAGCTTCAAAAGTTGAACATTGCTCAACTTTTGAAGCGAGCAACGCGAGCAAAGCGAAGCGACTGAACCACAATGCAGTTCGGCAAAGCGTGACGTCACCCCATTCAAAGTGAATGGGCAGAAGCGTTGAAGCTTCAACGCACGCCGCCGTGTAGACGGGCCGTTAGAATCACAGAAAATACAAGTTTAATACACAGAACTGCACTGTGTTTATAGCAGGGGGGTCCAAACCTTTTTCACCGAGGGCCGAGGGCCACACACAGAAAAATATATGAAGGGCTAATAGGGCTTGTAATAATAATAATATATGACACTTATATAGCGCTTTTCTCAAGTACTCAGATCTGGTACTTGAGTAAAAGTAGAAGTACTCAGATCTTGTACTTGAGTAAAAGTAGAAGTACTCAGATCTTGTACTAGAGTAAAAGTAGAAGTACTCAGATCTTGTACTTGAGTAAAAGTAGAAGTACTCAGATCTTGTCCTTGAGTAAAAGTAGAAGTACTCAGATCTTGTACTTGAGTAAAAGTACCAGAGTGTAGGAATACTCTGTTTCAGTAAAAGTCCTGCATTCAAAATGTTCCTCAAGTAAAAGTATAAAAGTATTATCATCAAAATATAGTGAAAGTAGCGACAGTAAAAGTAGTCATTGTGCAGATTGGTCCATTTCAGAATAATATATATGATATGTTTTATAATGATTGATCATGAAAGTGTTCTCAAAGCTGGTAAAGGAGCAGCTAGTTTGAATGACTTTGTATACTGCAGGGTAGCTTGTGGATTTACTCCAGGTGGAACTAAAGTCTGATTTAACACTTGATTAGATTTCACATCATTCATCCACATCTGTAAAGTAACTAAAGGTATTAAATACATGTAGTGGAGGAAAAGTACACCATGTACCTCTGAACTGCAGTGGAGTAGAAGTACAAAATAACATAACATTGTAATACTCAAGTAAAGTACAAGTACCTCAAAATTGTATTTTTGTACAGTACTTGAGTAAATGTTACTTTACACCTCTGCATCTTCAAAAACATAATTTAGGAGAAATTATGCAGTGATTTTTTTTACTTCATTTTGTCCTTTCAACCTTCACAAAGACATTTGATCTGCGTCTGTTTTCTCCTTTCACAATAAAATACTTATTCACTCAAATTGAAGTTTTAATTTCCATTTTGTTCAAAGTAAGCTCAACAGAGAATTGTGTCACGGGTCGACCATTTACGACAAATCTATTCAAACTTTTAATTGAATAAATTAATGAATCAGAATAGTTTATTTATCGCAGGGTTATAAAGTTTAATGGTATTGGCTCCATTTAGGAATCAAAGAAAAACACATAAATGCCAACGTAAGAATGTACAAAAAAGGATATAATAAAATACATTTCAATTAAATATTAAGTAATATAGAATAAAGATTATTATGCAAAAATAAGACGGTAAAATGTCTTGTAAAATAAGAAAAACATGTAATAAAATTAAATAAAGATATTAACATTAAAATAAGAAGTTGATGTCAATTTCCAATAAAATAAAATAAAAATATCTTTGTAAAGTTAATGTGCACATTGCTCTACAATACTCCCCAAATAAGATGTGATATAAAACAACTGCTGGTATTAATGTCACATCTTGTCATCTGGTGTATAAGAGGCTTTAAAAGTTGTTTTTATGATAGTATCTGTGGGAAAAAAATATTTAAAAATAGTAAAATACTATTAGATGCATCTTTAAAACGTAATGTTTGTCTCACAGAAACAGATGGAAGTTATATTTCCTGTTTAGAGTGTGAGTCGTGTCACTGAGGTAAGGCAGAGGAGGAAACCCCTCCATCAGACCCGTACATCCCTCCTTCACTCAGGGATTATATGTGAGCATTAGGCTTTGCATCTCTCTGTAAACACGGACACATTTAGCTGTTTCCTGGCTCGCTGTGTGAGGGAAATCACAGAGGAACATCTCCTGTCCTCGTGGATCTCTGGAAGAACAGATTGCAGAGAGGAGAGAGGGAAGGCCTCGACCATCTGCTGCAGAAATGTGAAATCTGCACCTGTTTCCTGCCTCAAAATCTTCTGTCTTCAATCCAGTTTTATCATAAAGAGAATCTAAGTCGTCCCTTTTCTTTGTTTTTCTTTATTGTGAATGTTCCGACATCTTCCATGAACTTTTACAGACGCACAATTTCTCCCTACTCTTGTTCTAAGAGACAAAAACACAAACAGAAAACTTTTTACTCAAAAGGCTGCAAGGCTGTTTTGAGTTTGTTTATCTCAAACCTAGCCACAAAAACGTTGGTTCATTCGTTCTGGGAAATGAAACTTAAACTACTTTGATGCAGAATAAGATCATTAGGGTGCATCCTGGGTAACATGGTTATATAAACAGTGATATAACCCATACATGCAAAGGTGTTTTAATTAAGTAATTGAAGGTTAACTGAACAGATAATAGTACTGTATGTGCCTTATGATAGAAAGGTTGATATCATGCAGGATGAATCTGTTTAAAAAGAGTTGCATCCATGCATTTAATGTGTTACTCAGGTAAGTAAAGTCTCTGCTTTGTCCAACTACATTAATTAGTAATAAGGATTAATTAGATTATTATAGCATGCTTTAAAACACATTTCAATCTTCTCTGCACTTGAGAAACGTCCACATTGTGTTCCTGACATCTCCTTGACTGAATAAAGTTTGTTTCTGAGCATGAAGATGAGAGAAGAATCCTGCAGAGCATCAACTCTGTTTACTCTGATGATACGTCCTTGGTTTGTTGAGAAATGCTTATTACATTCATATCATTAAGTGCTGGAGAAACACCTGTTGAGATCCAGCTGATCCCTCACAGTGTTGTTTGTTTGTTGATCCTGTTTTCACATTGTTTTCCAGCATTTTTTGGCTAATTATTTGAGTTTTAGTCCCCAAAACGTTTCTGTTTTCTTCCTCTGCTTTAGAAACCTTTGTTTCAGTGCCTGTCAAAAGAAACTGCAGAGGCTAAAATCCCCGTGTTCCTGCAGAGGAACTTGTACTAAACTTAGTATTGCTCTGGTTCCTTCGACAAAATGCCAATTACTTTTCTTTAACTCCCAGAAATAATGCAAATGAGCATATATCCCTGAATGTTTAACTTCTAAACGTATTAGTAAATACTAGCTAAAGGCATCTGTGTTCTTATTGGGGAGGATATTTGAAATGTATTCACAATATTTTTCATATACTGTGAAGTATAGCTTCTCTATTTCACAGTAAAGGGATGTAATGTTGATTCAGGGCAATTCATGTATCTCTCTCCTGCAGTTTTATGCAATAATCCTCCATGATGTACATTTCATCTGCAGACACACTGAATGTGTTAAAGTTCCCTCGACAATCAATGTTATTTTACTCTCATAACAACGCAAAAACTCATTTCCCAAATGTTTCACTGTTCTGATCTAATCCTTTTATTACATTCTAGCTAAAGGCATTTAGTTGATCACCATCTCATCTAGAAGTTAATATCATTTCTGAGGGTTTTCTTCTCAAGCGTAGTAGCCTGTTTTACATAAAGCAGGGAAGTGACTTTGATTCAGAGAAACCTCTGCCTCTCTCTGCAGTTTTCTGCAATTATAATCCATATTGTGGATAATATTAACGCATTCAATCAGACATACTGTAAGTGTGGAGGTTTTTTCTAATAATAGACGGAGAGTTCATCCATCATGTGTTTTAGTTTCTCTTGAAGCGTGACCCAGAGATTCGACTGTATTTCAGAGCAGTGCAGTGTTAATGAGCTGTAAATGACAGAGAAGGTGTTCCTCTTCCTCTCACCCTGACGTGTGTGTGTGTGTGTGTGTGTGTGTGTGTGTGTGTGTGTGTGTGTGTGTGTGTGTGTGTGTGTGCGTGCGTGCGTGCGTGCGTGCGTGCGTGTGTGTGTGTGTGTGTGTGTGTGTGTGTGTGTGTGTGTGTGTGTGTGTGTGTTCCCTGAGGGTGTGGAGGAGCGGATCAGAGGAGAAATGGTTGGATAATCACGTCCTCTTCATATTTAATTGCGGAATGAAGCCAGGACATTTTTAGCCCCTTCATCAGCAGGGCAAGTTTAGTGCGTGCGTGTGAGTGTGTGTGTGTGTGCGTGTGTGTGTGTGTGTGTGTGCGTGTGCGTGCATGCGTGCGTGCGTGCGTGCGTGTGTGTGTGTGTGTGTGTGTGTGTGTGTGTGCGTGCGTGCGTGCGCGTGCGTGCGTGCGTGCGTGCGTGTGTGTGTGTGTGTGTGTGTGTGGGTCAGTGTTACAGCCAGCGTTCAATAAGTCTTATATTTGCGATAGATCTGCTCAGACGCTCACAGAGTAACATTCAGTTTGCTTCTGTGTTGATTTTCCTTTATTTACATTACATCATGCAGTCAAATGCCAAGATGGAGGTACAACAAACTATCTTAGCTAAGGAATATGTTATAATATTGTCTACATTTAAGACAAATATACCAAAAATACTCCATTAGACTCCTTTGTTTACTTCAAGAACATGATGACATCACTTTGTAACACGGGCGCTCCTATTTGCTAACACTCTAACACATTGTACGTGAGGGGCGGGACATCTCTAAGCGGTTGACCAATCACAACAGAGCCGGCCAGCTAACCAATCAGAGCAGACTGGGCTCTGGTTTCAGACAGAGGGTGAAAAGAGGTACAGGCAGTATGAGAAAAATAAAGAGCTTGGCGATGTTAACCTTGGAAGTGATTGTGAAAATATAAAAATAAAAGACAGATGGATAAACAGAAGAGCGGTGGATCAGCGGATGGAGAGATAATTGGGGATTAGGCATATTTAGCTGAATCAAAAATGCATCCTCAAATCAACATTGACTCATAAATGAATGTTCTATTCTTTCAACAGATGTATAAATAAGGACTCTGAGAGACGCTCCTGGTTTCTACAGATACAGGAAACTTCATCTCATGGTCATGTTGAAAAGAAATACAAGTTCAATACAATAATACAAATTCATGTTCAGGTCAATACTCTACTATGAGGATTAATAAAGGTCTAATCTTATAAACACAGAATACAATACAACAGAGAGTAAGAAGAATACGGATATTGTTAACAAAAAATGGTAGCTGGTATTTCTTTGTATGCATTCGATACGATGACGCTACAAAACAATACAATATGACACGACTCACAACAACACGAGAAGATACGATACAACACGGCACGACAGGACACGATACTGCTAGATATGATCCGATACAACTCAATACGGTAAGAGACAATTCAATAAGGTACGATACGATATGACAAGATAGGATTCGACTCAATGTGATACACCTCAAAACTATAGGACACGATAAGATACGACTCGATAAGACTTGTTACAATACGCTACAGAAGGACACGATACGATACGATATGATAAGACTTGTTACAATACGCTACAGAAGGACACGATACGATACGATATGATAAGACTTGTTACAATACGCTACAGAAGGACACGATACGATACGATATGATAAGACTTGTTACAATACGCTACAGAAGGACACGATACGATACGATATGATAAGACTTGTTACAATACGCTACAGAAGGACACGATACGATACGATATGATAAGGCACAATGCGTTACAATACGACATGATTTTTACATTACATTACATTTAGCTGACGCTTTTATCCAAAGCGACTTACAATAAGTGCATTCGACCAAGAAGATACAAACTTGTAGAAAACAGAATCATATAAGTACACCTGAGGCCTGTACTACGAAGCTGGTTCAACCTAACCTGGATATGTTTGAGTTAGCCGGTTGGCCCAATCCAAAACATACGCGCTCTGGCTAAACTGTACTACGACGCTGGTTATATAGTAGATCGCTCAAGCCAGCCGTGTCCTATCTAGTTAGTCACATGAAAGGGGTGGTATTTGGAGCATTCGACCAATCACAAACATGGACAAGCGTACTGACAGCGCAGCGTCATACTTCCTGAATGAAAAGTGAACTTTAATATTAGTCAAATATGAAGAAGTTAAACTTTAAACATCCATGACTTAAACACTTTATCCAGGATAAAAGCCACATAGCTGCACCTGCAAGGTGAATACAGCTGGTAAAAGAAAAAGTGTTTGAATGCGTACATTAACAGGTTTATGATATCACTTGACTCGAGTGTTTCGTCAACTTAATGTGTTGCTTAAAATAATACTTCTGCATACAGTATGTGACACTGTGAGTGTTGCACGGCCAGATACGGCTCAGCTGACTCAGATAAGGAAATATATGATACATTATGATGTGATATGAGATGAATGATAATGGGACACATCTACGTCTGCACTCACAGTGCCGCGGACTGTACGTAATGTTACTCTGATCCGGTTACTTATGTTGTGGCAGATATTTAAGTAAGCTTTCTTAACGCTAATATTATAATAGTCAGATTGCTCTGAAGATGGGAGGGGATATTCTATTCATTTTCACGTTCACACAGTCAGTTGATTTTTGCCGGCCGTCTTTCCTGCAACGGCAGTTTTTCTGTATTTCCTCTATCCTGTAATATGACTTGATAGCTTTAAACTCCGCACACGGAGCTCTGATTGGTCAGCAGGCGGTGCTTTCACTGAGTTGATCTCTTAGCCTGCAACCTAACCTGCTCCCGAGGAGGTTAGCCGCTCAGCATAAGTTACCATGGAGATCTAGCCCGCTAAAAAGAGAACCAGCGTCGTAGGACCGGAAAGCCCGAGTTTTCCCTGAAGTCAGCCGGCTAAGAGAAAATCCGGCTTCATAGTACAGGCCTCTGGTTTCATCGAGCCAAAACATTTCAAGTGCTACTCAACTGGCTTTAGATAAGCCAGTCCTTTATTAGTATATAAGTGCTTAGTTAGTATATAAGTGCTTAGTTAGTATATAAGTGCTTAGTAAGTATATAAGTGCTTAGTTAGTATATAAGTGCTTTGTTAGTATATAAGTGCTTAGTAAGTATATAAGTGCTTAGTTAGTATATAAATGCTTAGTTAGTATATAAGTGCTTAGTTAGTATATAAGTGCTTAGTAAGTATATAAGTGCTTAGTTAGTATATAAGTGCTTTGTTAGTATATAAGTGCTTAGTTAGTATATAAGTGCTTAGTTAGTATATAAGTGCTTAGTTAGTATATAAGTGCTTAGTAAGTATATAAGTGCTTAGTTAGTATATAAGTGCTTTGTTAGTATATAAGTGCTTAGTAAGTATATAAGTGCTTAGTTAGTATATAAATGCTTAGTTAGTATATAAGTGCTTAGTAAGTATATAAGTGCTTAGTTAGTATATAAGTGCTTTGTTAGTATATAAGTGCTTAGTAAGTATGTAAGTGCTTAGTTAGTATATAAGTGCTTACAAATCAATGTGATACACCTCATAGGACACAATACGATACGACTCGATAAGACTCGATACAATACGATATGATACAATACGACTCTATATGACACACCTCAAAACAATAGGACACGATACGACTCGATAAGACTTCATGCAATACAATACGATACGATACGTAAATCGTAGGATCTTCTGTCTCCGATTTGATTGTAACCGTTCATATTTACTGTTCAGGACCTTGGGGTCAATGTTAATATGTCGTTATGGAAGGTTGATTCAAAGAGTCTCTCAAGGTTTGACCTACAATCTTTGAGCAGATTGTTGTGGATCCGAAACCACACTCAAGACATAACAAGATATAACAAAATAGAAACACAGACACACTGCTGATTGAAGGAATTATTATATTGTTGTACAACAGTATACGAGCCAGAACACTTGCGTCAAGTCCGCCAAGAGTACATGTTTCTGTCTAAAGAATGACAGAATCTCACAGGTTGTAAACACTTCTTTTCAGTTTACACAACACTATACCTTTGGACCTTTTACAATCACAAGTTTACAAATGACAAGATCCTATGCTTAATGAGATCCTATGATCCTATGTACGCTTGCACCATGTAGTATTGCAAAACTGTACAGAAGAGGAATTGGTGTACTATTCTATTTCAATATTATTTTCAAACAGTAT
This sequence comes from Trematomus bernacchii, assembly GCF_902827165.1. Lineage (NCBI taxonomy): Eukaryota > Metazoa > Chordata > Actinopteri > Perciformes > Nototheniidae > Trematomus > Trematomus bernacchii. The sequence continues at coordinate 798,685 of NW_022987607.1, forward strand.
GTCTTTGTAAATAAAAAGGATTGAGCTTATTTCACCGACTACGTCTATGTTTACGGACGGACAAAGAGAACCCTGTCACACTCCCTGAACAACTTAGATGTCGTGGCTGAACCTGTCACTGTGGTCCTGTGTCCTGGATCCTCTATCCTGAGTCCTGGATCCTCTATCCTGTGTCCTGGATCCTCTATCCTGAGTCCTGATCTGAGTCCTGGACTTCGAGTCGTGGCTGAACCTGTCTCTGTGGTCCTGCCTGACTCTCATCATACTACTTCCCTGATGGCTCCCTCAGGATTGTTGACATCTTCGTGGATTCATCTTCTTATTATAGACACATGCATTTCCAAACATTTGGTCTACCTATGTTGTAAATGTATTATCTTTTCAATTTACACACGGCATCTATTGCACGTCTGTCCGTCCTGGGAGAGGGATCCCTCCTCTGTTGCTCTCCCTGAGGTTTCTCCCATGTTCCCCTTTAAACTGAGGGGTTTTTCTCTGGAAGTGTTTCCTTGTACGATGTGAGGGTCTAAGGACAGAGGGGGTCGTATTGTCATACTGATATTCTGTACAAACTGTGAAGTCCACTGAGACAAATGTAACATTTGTGATATTGGGCTACATACATAAACATTGATTGATTGATTGATTGATTGAGATGTCTGTCTCTGAATGTCTTTGGTTTGACAGAGGGTGAAGAAAGATGGCTGCAGAAGGTCGAGTCTGTATTTATAGGAACGCATTGTGACCTCTTTCACTTTTTGACCTGCTGACAATCAAACGAGCAAATACCACTCGTAAATTTACACAATCCACTCAATTATTCCACATTTAGAGACAAGATTAAAGGTGTTATAATCTATTAATAAAGGTGTTTTGTGTGATTGGTGCAGTGTTCAGATGTACTGTACAGATAATAGAGTCTGTCATCTCTGGTATGTTACAGACACCAGCAGCTGTGGACCCTTTAAATAACCCCCACCCCCAAAAGAAACACAGCAGCAACAGCACTGCAATACACATAATGATAATATAGATCTGTACTGTGCTGTTCTTGGTAGATTAATTGTCCTTAAAGTCACACATGGAGGATTTCCTGCCTGTCTGCCAAATGATTTTCATTCATGTTATCTGTTCTGAGCATGGAGCTGAATGAAGCTGCTGCAGAGAGGCCGAAACACCCGGAAACTGAGGGGGTTGGATTTCAGAATAAAAGCAGGGAATAAGCCACTTAAAGAGCAGAGTCTTTTTAACTCTGTGGTTCTCAGCCTGGAGGGTCGGGAGATGGTTTTAAAGAAATTGAATAAAAGAAAAAAGACATATTTTGGAACGACTTAGCTTCATTTTTATAGTTTGTTCTTAGCTGTTTGGCGTGCAGCAATCATGTAACAATGTTTAGACACTTAAAAACAGATGAAGTGCATCTACCAGAAATGCACCATATTATTCTAGCGAGGAGTAAGGTTATATATAATTTCTAATCTCTAAACTCGAGATTAAGACCATGAACTCATCAGGAAAATATGATCTGAGGTAAATGTGAAGGTGTGTCCTTTTGTATAGACTCCAACACAATTGTTACCTTTTATATCCAGAGGTTTCTTATTGATTAACTTTGTTTATATGACAGTAAAGGCTTTGAATTTGAATATATTATATTAGCTTGTTTCATGTTTATTTTATTTCCTTTGCTTTGCTTATTAATGATTGTCTTTATAAGGTGTTTCCGCTGCACTATTTCTTAATGCTCGTAATGTCTCTCAGTTTTTGTAAAGCACTTTGAATTGCTTTGTGTTGAAAGGTGTTGAATAAATTAACTTGCGTTGCTTTTTATCTTCAAACCAAATCTAACGACTGGAACAAATAAAGATTACATTTTCAAGATTCAAGATTCAAAGCTTCATCATCATGTAGCAGCTTCAGTGCAGATATGGAGATGACAAACTGAAGTCCTCCAACAGAGCAATATGAATATATATAGGACATAAAACTAATAAAACAGATAAAATAGGGCAAGAGAATGTTTTGAGATGTGCAAGTTAATACAAATAATATAGAAATAGTGCAAGAAGAGCAATACAAGTACATGGAATATGATATATTAGATAAATAATGTGCAAGATGTAAACAGATGAATGTTAATGGATGTTCTTTACAGAGTTCAGGTGTTTAATATTCTCATGGCTTACATAACCTGAACCTGCACACAACCTGAGTGGAATTATATATATTTTGGTCATTCTCACTTCATTTTGATCTCACACACAGATTGATTTACCCTCACACTGATTTTCACCATGGTTTTACTCTGAAAGTCTGGACCGGAAGTGGTCTCCTCTCCCCCAGGTGTCTTCACACACAGAAGACCCCTCCCTTTCTCCCATTCACTGTGCAGGATTCAGACTGAAAGGTAAAAAGATGTGATTCTCACTGCGACTCTTCCTCTCAGAGCGGATCTCCATCAGGATCCTCTTACTGGGATTTAAACACACAGCTGATGACTGTCTGCAGGTGAGAGTGTGTGTCAGTGTGTGTGAGTGTGTCTGTCTTTGTGTGAGTGTGTTAATGTGTGAGTGTGTGTGCGTGTGTGTGTGTGTGTGTGTGTGTGTGTGTCGCCTGTTGCTCATCTGCCTGTCTGCTGTAATGTCTCCGCTATGCTCGCTGCTGTTCTGCAGGAATGTCCCATGTTTCTGATCTTTAATGCAGATTTTGCAGGATTTGAAACATGTCTTTTCTCATTGTGTGTGTTCATGATGATCCTAATGAATATGTGCTGGGTGTCTGTCAGTTCAGGTGATGCGTGATGTTTTCACAGGGAACGTGAAGCCAGGCGCCATTTAAGAATAACGATTTAATGTTCCTGTGGTTATTAGAGACATGACACAACATGTAAAATAAATAAAAATACGGCTGTCAAATGTTTAAAAGCTATTCTTTAATTCGGCGTATATAGAAGTCACATTCACTTCTTTATTTTGTGTAAAAATGCAACTTTATCGCTGTTCAGCTTTCTGTTTAGTTCCATCTTTTCCCATTAAGACGCACCGCGGAGGGCGGAGGGCCAATGCGAATTAAATATAAAAGTAAAAATCATGTTCCCATAATTAATGCTAGTTGATTATGGTGTGTGCCGACATTTAATCCACTCCCTACAGATTCAGAATCCGAGTTTTATTTTTCTATAAATCCAACTGTTGCTTGTCAGTGAAGAAGGATAAGTTAAAATGGCAAATGTTTAAAAGGAGTTTTGCGTGACGTTCTTTCCATTTGTGAGGCGGATCGGGGGCCAGTCTATCGGACTGGTGTTCCTGATAGCATTAGGTGTGTTTGTGGAGGTTATTGTTCATGTGTGTGCTGCTGTTTGCTCAGAAGCAACAGGCTGTGTTTGCATGTCTGTCATATGAGAGCTGCACATCGAATGCATGCAGCAGGATAATTCATCAGGTGTGTTTAATGCAGAAACAGCTGCAGACCTCAGGGTGTGTTGATTCATATTTGGTGATTCAATACAGCCTGTAATATTCTGAGGGTCGGGGTAAACACATACAGATATGGATGATTGTCTCATTATAATACAGCTAGATCTGAATTGCCCTTTGAGAAACAGCTTGTTTGGTTTTGAATAACCGATTGTGAATCTAAATTAGTATCCAGTGCTTTTGTTTGTCTAAAGGCCAAACAAACACAAATCGTGTTAATTGGTACTCTATGATACAGTGCAATACTGAGATGTTGTGTGGATTATTTGCAGAAGAGGAGGCTTGTTTCTACGGTTATTTTCACTGCCAGATCTCTTGTTTGGCTTTGTAAACTTTCCAAAAATACCACCACAGCTAGCCAATCAGAGCAGACTGGGCCCTGGTTTCAGACAGAGGGTGAAAAGAGGTGCTGCAGCACAGGCAGTATGAGAACAATAAAGAGCTTTTTGAACATTAAAGCATGGAGACATGTCCAAGTAGAGACACTACATACTGATATACACCTGAACATCAGCAGGAGAGGACTCTTTAAAGTAGAGACACTACATACTGATATACACCTGAACATCAGCAGGAGAGGACTCTTTAAAGTAGAGACACTACATACTGATATACACCTGAACATCAGCAGGAGAGGACTCTTTAAAGTAGAGATATTACATACTGATATACACCTGAACATCAGCAGGAGAGGACTCTTTAAAGTAGAGACACTACATACTGATATACACCTGAACATCAGCAGGAGAGGACTCTTTAAAGTAGAGATATTACATACTGATATACACCTGAACATCAGCAGGAGAGGACTCTTTAAAGTAGAGACACTACATACTGATATACACCTGAACATCAGCAGGAGAGGACTCTTTAAAGTAGAGACACTACATACTGATATACACCCGAACATCAGCAGGAGAGGACTGTTTAAAGTAGAGACACTACACACTGATATACTGTACACCTGAACATCAGCAGGAGAGGACTCTTTAAAGTAGAGACACTACATCCTGATATACACCTGAACATCAGCAGGAGAGGACTCTTTAAAGTAGAGACACTACATACTGATATACACCTGAACATCAGCAGGAGAGGACTTTTTAAAGTAGAGACACTACATACTGATATACACCTGAACATCAGCAGGAGAGGACTCTTTAAAGTAGAGACACTACATACTGATATACACCTGAACATCAGCAGGAGAGGACTCTTTAAAGTAGAGACACTACATCCTGATATACACCTGAACATCAGCAGGAGAGGACTCTTTAAAGTAGAGACTCTACATACTGATATACACCTGAACATCAGCAGGAGAGGACTCTTTAAAGTAGAGACACTACATACTGATATACACCTGAACATCAGCAGGAGAGGACTCTTTAAAGTAGAGACACTACATACTGATATACACCTGAACATCAGCAGGAGAGGACTTTTTAAAGTAGAGACACTACATACTGATATACACCTGAACATCAGCAGGAGAGGACTCTTTAAAGTAGAGACTCTACACACTGATATACACCTGAACATCAGCAGGAGAGGACTCTTTAAAGTAGAGACACTACATACTGATATACACCTGAACATCAGCAGGAGAGGACTCTTTAAAGTAGAGACACTACATACTGATATACACCTGAACATCAGCAGGAGAGGACTCTTTAAAGTAGAGACACTACATACTGATATACACCTGAACATCAGCAGGAGAGGACTCTTTAAAGTAGAGACACTACATACTGATATACACCTGAACATCAGCAGGAGAGGACTCTTTAAAGTAGAGACACTACATACTGATATACACCTGAACATCAGCAGGAGAGGACTTTTTAAAGTAGAGACACTACATACTGATATACACCTGAACATCAGCAGGAGAGGACTTTTTAAAGTAGAGACACTACATACTGATATACACCTGAACATCAGCAGGAGAGGACTCTTTAAAGTAGAGACACGACATACTGATATACACCTGAACATCAGCAGGAGAGGACTCTTTAAAGTAGAGACACTACATATACACCTGAACATCAGCAGGAGAGGACTCTTTAAAGTGGAGACACTACATACTGATATACACCTGAACATCAGCAGGAGAGGACTCTTTAAAGTGGAGACACTACATACTGATCTGGAAATGAGACTAATAGGGCCTCTTTAATAACATTCATCTTTTTCCTTCAATTCTGCTAGTTTCTGTAAAACCGTTTACATCCAGTAACAGTGGAGTCACAGATTTCTTCGCCCTTTTAGCTCAAACTCGGCGTGTAATCCCTCGTTCTCACAGGTTATCTGACCTTTCTCTGTGGAAACCTGGAACACCAGCGGAGACTCTTTTTTCTCTGAGGCTTCATACTTTTAATTTGTCCTGCTGCCCAAAACGCCCAGGGCCAGTAAGTGCTCCTCACCACTGGGCTAATAATTATTTGATTGCGACGTCTTCCCTTCTCAGAAAAAGCACAGACGCACTGATTGCAGGCAATTTTCAAAGCAGGTAGTCCTCTTATTTTCCTCAATTTTGTCGCCTTTAAAGGCAGAGCTATGCTTGTCAGTGATTACAGCGAACAGACGACTGCTGGCTATGAAACGGGTTCATATTTTGTTCAAAGAATTGTGAATTATTTCAGTTTCCATGGCTTTCCAATGACATACATGAAGGCTCAGTATTTAATGTCAACATCATGCTTTGTATTCTAAACAGTATGTAATTTGTGCTCTAAACTATCAGTATGTAATTGACTGCCACTATAGGGGGCTCTCAATCAAAACAACAAAACACTGTGTTACAAAATATGACAGAGCAGATATTGGGAGTTTGTTATTTCAGGCAGCTACTAGCCTAGAATTAATACATTTTTCATCATTCACTATCTTTGTACCAGTAGCAGATTTATGTATAGACGTCTCCTCCTCTCTAGAATGTACAGACATAGTGCTTAAAGCTATTCAAACACTAAATATAGGAGATTATCTTTAAAAAACAATGTTTACTTGATGGACACTGGGCGTAGCGGCTACGAGCTAAATGCTAATGTTAGCTCAGCTGGTTTCTCTGTGAAGATTCAGAGTAAAATCCTTCATCTTGGAATTAAAAAACACCAAGATGTAAGCAGTGTGTTGCAAAGATGTGGCTTAAACTGGATACAAACGACATGTATGTCAGCTTTTGGCAAACACAACACAGACAAATGCAACATAGGGGATTCTACTGTGCCATAAAACACACCGTTACCTTGATCAAAATGTCTTTAGGTTTGAAAATCGTTGTAAAGGTTAGGTATAACGCTATTACACAACTCAGTTAAATATATGAAACAGCTCTAGTTGTTGTTAGACATTTAAATCCGAAAATGTTTACATATTATACCTTTTTTTAATGCTGTATTAAAGGCTGTTTTTGGCCACTTGGGGGCAGCAGAACCACGTGTTAAATAAAACTGACATAGTAATACCTTATTTCGTTTTTTTATAGCTTACATGTTGGGGATCAGTTGCCTGCATTTAAATGCAGCAGACACAGGGCAGCATCAACATTCAGAGTATAAACTTATAACTTTATTTTCATCAAATGTTACGTAAAAACCCCAAATTTAAAGAACTACTTCAACACAGAAAATAACGTAGGAAGCTCTTTTCGTTAGTCTTTACACGCTTCTGTTCCAAAGTATGATTTATGAAAGGGTTGCAACTGAAATGTATGCAAACACACACCACTAGAATAACACATTTTCATTTTCATATGTGTATTTTTTTCACATGCAAACTGAAATGATGTACATGGGAATAGCTTGTTACCAAACACGTATATTGCGACACGTCTTAATGCTATAAGTGTTAAATTAGGCACTTAGAGTTGTCAATTTGTGACTGGATCAACAAAGATGCAAACTATTAGATTAGATTTACTTTTATTGATCCCAGATTGTGAATTTCTTCTGTCACAGCAGCGTGTAGACATTGCACATGAATACAAAATGTAATAAAATACAAAATAAAATAACCAGAATCAACATAAACAGAACACTCTATTTGTACATATCAACAGCTGAAATGATTAAATATTGAATATACAATATTAATATACAGATTAAAGTCAGTCTGCCAGCCTACATCTAACAGCAATGCATACTAATAACATTATAAGTATAAATATATAATTATAAACAGGGCAACAAGACACTTTTTAAAAACACAGAAACTGGATCCCCAATTTAACTCAAATGTTCAGACGTCTTAAAGTCTGCAAACCAGTGTTTTCTAAGGAGCTGTTTTTACTCAAACCGTGCACACATGTCTCTTTATCATCACCATTTATCTGCTGCCAATAACTCCCAGATGAAGTGTGTGTTCAGGATTCCCAGAGGACGTTTCCCTCCTCCGACAGTCTGTGTTTGGGATAAAAAGAGTCCAGAAAAAACAATTTAAACCCCAAACCGGGAACTGAAATCCCTCGATGGCTTTTTTTAATTACTCTCATTGTTCTGTCTCCCTGAATGGGGCATTTCATTTGTTTTCCTTGAATCATTAGGCTCCTTAATTTGCTGGTACACACTCAATGAATAATGGCCAAGAATCCTTGGAGTAAACTGAGAAACTGAACTCTAGCGTGGGCGTTTATCAGAAGAAACCTCCAGACATTTCAGCTGTGCAGGAAACACCGATTCATCCTACCTTTCAGAAACGCTCAAACTCAGAGTGTTGCACTAATCCCCCGTGTGAGGAAGGCCTGCTGCGCTGCATTTAAAGATTCATTCAAGATGCTAGATGCAGGAGAGCTTCTCTTGTATAACTGGACTTCAAATCACACTGTACATTTTACATTTATTTCAATTTGATATGTATTATTCCATTCCTCACACACTTAATGTATAATATGAATATCCATAATATTCTTCAGATGAAAATAAGGAGCCCCTCCCCACGCCCCTCTGAGAGAGATTTGGTTACAAAGATCTCAATGGTGCTCTAGGAGGAGATTCAGGTGATAAGGTGGGGGGTTACCTTGGTGCTGATTGGCTAATGGTTACACAAGCCAAAACATCGTTATGACATCATAAAGTGGCCAAAATCTGATCAGCTCATTTTCAGACAGGTTTTTATAGAAATGGATCAGGACAAAAAGAGAGAGAATCTTTGTTCCTGAAACTTTCAGAGTCTCTTTACACAGAGGGGACACATGTTGATGAAGAAGAGACATGAAGAAGAGGGGACACATGTTGATGTAGAAGAGACATGAAGAAGAGGGGACACATGTTGATGTAGAAGAGACATGAAGAAGAGGGGACACATGTTGATGTAGAAGAGACATGAAGAAGAGGGGACACATGTTGATGTAGAAGAGACATGAAGAAGAGGGGACACATGTTGATGAAGAAGAGACATGAAGAAGAGGGGACACATGTTGATGTAGAAGAGACATGAAGAAGAGGGGACACATGTTGATGTAGAAGAGACATGAAGAAGAGGGGACACATGTTGATGTAGAAGAGACATGAAGAAGAGGGGACACATGTTGATGAAGAAGAGACATGAAGAAGAGGGGACACATGTGATGTAGAAGAGACATGAAGAAGAGGGGACACATGTTGATGTAGAAGAGACATGAAGAAGAGGGGACACATGTTGATGTAGAAGAGACATGAAGAAGAGGGGACACATGTTGATGTAGAAGAGACATGAAGAAGAGGGGACACATGTTGATGTAGAAGAGACATGAAGAAGAGGGGACACATGTTGATGTAGAAGAGACATGAAGAAGAGGGGACACATGTTGATGTAGAAGAGACATGAAGAAGAGGGGACACATGTTGATGTAGAAGAGACATGAAGAAGAGGGGACACATGTTGATGTAGAAGAGACATGAAGAAGAGGGGACACATGTTGATGTAGAAGAGACATGAAGAAGAGGGGACACATGTTGATGTAGAAGAGACATGAAGAAGAGGGGACACATGTTGATGTAGAAGAGACATGAAGAAGAGGGGACACATGTTGATGAAGAAGAGACATGAGGAAGAGGGGACACATGTTGATGTAGAAGAGACATGAAGAAGAGGGGACACATGTTGATGTAGAAGAGACATGAAGAAGAGGGGACACATGTTGATGTAGAAGAGACATGAAGAAGAGGGGACACATGTTGATGTAGAAGAGACATGAAGAAGAGGGGACACATGTTGATGTAGAAGAGACATGTGTCCCCTCTGTGTAAAGAGAGAGTCTCTTTCCACAGAGGGGACACATGTTGATGAAGAAGTGGATTTAGCATAATAGGTGACCTTTTAGAAGGACCTCTCACAGCCGACACTGCATGGTTTTTTAAATATTGAATATGAAATGCAGAACAGAGGTGATGGAGGTCACACTCTTTCTTTCCTTCGCTCACCAGGAAGGAAACATTATTTAACAACATGGATGAAATGATGACGTTAACATCCAAAACAAACAATAAGTAGTCGTACGATATAACGTTGATATCTTTTACTTCAAAACTTGAATAATCTTTTATTTTCCCAACTGATAAATGAATATGACCTCCCTCACTTTTCCTGCTTCACGTTATCATACGAGTTATAGACACAACTCTGATCATTCTTAAAAAACGAATAAACTTCAATAACTTTTACTTTATCGGCTTTTTGTAGAACATTTTGAGACGACTTTGAACACACAATAGGTCATTTGTCGTTTTACCGTACGACTTATTGACATGACTTTGACCATATATTCTTTTCAGTGGACATATGGAGATTACTTTGATCCATTTGACTTGATATACTTTATATTAGCAACTTATCGTATTATGAATTGATCATATGTTTTTTTTAGGGCTGTCAAGTTAACTCGTTAATAACGCGTTAACGCAAAAAAAAATGAACGCCACTAATTATTTTAACGCGATTAACGCATGTGTATTTTTTGTCCTCGGCCGCCGTAGTTTCAGAGCGCATCGAGTTTAAAATACCATCTACAAGCTGATGCTGACAGCCCCGCTCCTGCTGCCCGCTTGTGGCAGACCACACTTCCACGCTCACCGGCAGGCCCGGACTGGCCATCGGGAGGACCGGGAGGGAGTGTGTATGTGTGGCGCGACTCGCGAGCGAGGCACACCTTACGTGTTGTTGTTGTTAGCATCTGGTGCTAGCTAGCTGCGCTATCGGATATAAGGAGCTGTTTCAATGACATTTCGCCGACAACTGCGCCGAGCACTTGACTTTATGCAGGTAGCCAGACAGTGGGACATTGTACGAAAAGTCAGCACACTCAGCACGGATAGTACGCGCTACATGATTGCAGCGTCCAGGCAGCACACGTTCGAGCATATATGCCTTGAGCTGCACATAGCTCCATAGATCCATCACAGTGTCTCCACATTCTCACACACACACACACACACACACACACACACACACACACACACACACACACACACACACACACACACACACACACACACACACACACACACACACACACACACACACACACACACATGAATTGAGGCGAATATTTGTAATGTTCAGAGGTTGTTGTGTTTCATTTTCATGAGAATATTTGTCATTGTTCAAATGATAATAAACAAACATATAAAGCATATTTGTCCACTCATATGTTGATAAGAGTATTCAAAACTTGAAAAATATCCCTCTAAGGTACATTTAGAACAGATAAAAAATGTGCGATTAATTTGCGATTAAACGCGATTAACTATTTTAATCGACTGACAGCCCTAGTTTTTTTACTTTATCGACCTATCGGGGATTGGGAGGTAACCTTTATAATTTTTACATTTCTAATGATCCTACTATATACAGACGTGACCCCAGTCATTTTTACCATAACGACTGTTAAAAAACATACGGACATGAACTCAATCATTGTTAGGTTTTCACCTGGCGATATATGGACATTAGTCTTATCATTTTTTATTCATTTTCAGTTCATCCTTGTTTTTTCTGTAGTCTGAGCATAGTTTTTTTCAAGGATAAACTGTAAATATGCATGCAATGAAAACATGGGGGATGGCTGACATTTGTGTTGACAAAATAAGTCAAGTGAGTGCATGAAGGACAAAAAAAGATATCAGACGTTGATTCTCACAGACAGCCCTTGTTAGTTTGTTGACAGTATGATATGTTAATTATCACAAAACCTACCCTAAGAAAAGGGAATATTTACCACGTAATGAATAAAAACTCGGATAGTAAAAGGGTTAAAAAGGAGGCCTTTCTCCGAGCCTTCAGGATCTTATTCTAGAAATCAGACTTCTCTCTGAAGCATATTTAGATCTGAAGGTCCCTCAAGCTAATGGCTCCAAATTCACTTTGACAGCTCCATTTTTTGTTGTAGTCACGCTGGCTGAGTGTCTCTGGGGAGGGAAAACTTCCCCGCTCGCTGACGCCGGGCCAGAATGAAATATGGGATGGATTTTCCTGACATTTGAATTTGACTTTAGCTCCAGTCCAACCAGGAGCCTGACATTTATATTCCTGACTCACAGGCAGAGGTTTCCCCGAACAAAACACAAGGAGAGGAGGAGGCTGAGGACGAGTTGTCAAAATAAATCAGAGGAGAAGACGTTATTATGATGAAACAGAGGGGGTTTCTGCTGTGGGGAAACTACCATTTCCTGTTTGGACTAAAAGAGCATTCAGATACTTTGGAGAAACTTTAGAAAAGATACTGGCAACTACATATATTTCAATCAGGAGAGACTTCATTTTAGTCTTTGGCGATTAGACCCCGATCCTGATATCGTATACTTTTAAGAGGGGAAGTGTAGCCTTGAGTATATAGAGAGGCGAAGTCACGCCCATCTACTTCCGACCCATGGGACCTTATTTCGGAAAAAGTATGTATTGAAGTCAATGGGGAGAGAAAGATTATCTTTCGATCCCGTTTGAATTGTGCCATGAATTACACATATGATGTTTGTCAATCTTAAAAAATAATTTCCATGTCAAAAAAGTCACAGTTTGTCGTAAAACTGTTGAAATATAAGACTATGAAAAATACGCAACTAGAAAGCCTACAAATCCCAGAGTCCCGGTCCCGCATGCTGGCTCTTAGGAACCGACTAACTCCCCTTGTGTGTATGTACAGCTCTCAACATGCCCAGACTTGGAGTGATTTTCACCTCTTTTAATACTTTCCGCCTCATTCTGAAAGAAAGAAGTGAAATGTGCCAACGTGACGGCCGTCTTGGTGTGTGGTGCGAGAAGGGAGATGGAGTTCATTGAGCGGTTTCACACAAACAAATGTGTTACTTCACAGTTTTACGACACATTTTTATTTTTTTGACTTGTAAAATTATCTTTTAAATTGACAAACATCATATGTGTAATTCGTGGCACAATTCAAATGGGATTGAAAGATAATCTTTCTCTCTCCATTGACTTCAATGCATACTTTCTCCAAAATAAGGTCCCATGGAGGTCCACCTGAAAGGGAGGGACTTCACCTCTCTATAGAAAAGACACAAAGTCTAGATACTGGTGGGGATGATGAAGATCTGGATTTGACGAGGAGAAGGGATGAAGATCTGGATTTGGGGGCGTGTGTGTTTGAGAAACTCGCTCTGGAGGAAACACATGGATGTTAGCCTCTGCAGACCATTGACATGCACTAAAACCTTTAATATAACACTCTGCAGGAGAGGGAACTCCACAGAAAGCCTCAAAGGCTCCATTATGTTGACCTCCCATCACATTATTTGACTCGTTGTTAGATATTTCTGCTCCAGCTTTGTTTCCCCTTGATTCCTCCTTGATGAATGAACCTTGAAGAATGAACCTTGAAGAATGAACCTTGATGAATGAACCTTGAAGAATGACCCTTGATGAATGACCCTTGACGAATGACCCTTGAAGAATGACCCTTGATGAATGACCCTTGATGAATGACCCTTGAAGAATGACCCTTGAAGAATGACCCTTGATGAATGACCCTTGATGAATGACCCTTGAAGAATGACCCTTGAAGAATGACCCTTGATGAATGACCCTTGATGAATGACCCTTGATGAATGACCCTTGAAGAATGACCCTTGACGAATGACCCTTGACGAATGACCCTTGACGAATGACCCTTGAAGAATGACCCTTGATGAATGACCCTTGATGAATGACCCTTGAAGAATGACCCTTGACGAATGACCCTTGATGAATGACCCTTGATGAATGACCCTTGATGAATGACCCTTGATGAATGACCCTTGACGAATGACCCTTGACGAATGACCCTTGAAGAATGACCCTTGACGAATGACCCTTGATGAATGACCCTTGATGAATGACCCTTGATGAATGACCCTTGATGAATGAACCTTGATGAATGAACCTTGAAGAATGAACCTCTGTGTTCCACCAGATGGATTAAGTCAACAGTGATAATGACGATGGTCAGAATATCATGTCTAACAACAGAGGTTTTATATTTCCTGCACAAAGAAGCAGGCAAACAGCAGCTGCATACACACACAGTAACTAAGTACATTTACTCAAGTACAATTTAGAAATACGTGTACTTTACTCGAGTATTTCCATGTAATGCTGCGTTATACTTCTACTCCACTACATTTCAAAGTAAATCAAGTATCTTTATACATTTATTTCTCAGCGTTAGATACTTTTGCAGATTGTATTGCATTAGAGAACGTATCATGCATCTCTAAAGATTCAGACTGAGCTGTTTGAGGAATTATAACATTGAGATGCAATACATTAAGATCAGATTAGAAGTACTTTGTTTGTGTTGCTGCAGCATCAAAAGACATGGCATTGTACAATAACATTTACAAAAAGTTAAGAATAAAAGAGAATTTCTTTGACAGTCAGAATTGGTAGGAAAAAAACAGTAAAAAGGAAGTTTATGCCACAAAATGAACATGTAATATTATCATATATATCATAATATATGAAATATGTAGGCCAGGTTCCTGCAGGATGAGACGTTGATCCATCACATCGTTGTTTGTCCTGCAGAAGATGTTTTATAACCATCGATCCTCAAGGTCTCTCAGAAAAGGAAACAAAAGGTTCTTTTCTGCGTGTTATAAACAACTCAGAGATGTGTGTGTGAGGTGTGTGTGGAGGAAGAGTGTGTGTGAGGTGTGTGTGGAGGAAGAGTGTGTGTGAGGTGTGTGTCAAGGAGTGTGTGAGATCAGTGTGTGTTAAGGAGTGTGTGAGATCAGTGTGTGTGAAGGAGGAGTGTGTGTGATCAGTGTGTGTGAAGGAGTGTGTGAGATCAGTGTGTGTGTGAAGGAGGAGTGTGTGAAGGAGGAGTGTGTGAGATCAGTGTGTGTGAAGGAGTGTGTGAGATCAGTGTGTGTGTGAAGGAGGAGTGTGTGAGATCAGTGTGTGTGAAGGAGGAGTGTGTGAGATCAGTGTGTGTGAAGGAGGAGTGTGTGTGATCAGTGTGTGTGAAGGAGTGTGTGAGATCAGTGTGTGTGAAGGAGTGTGTTCATGTGATGTGAGACGGTGACTCACAAAGAGCTGTGTGAGATCAGTGTGTGTGAGATCAGTGTGTGTGATCAGTTTGTGTGAGGGATCAGTGTGTGTGAGATCAGTGTGTGTGATCAGTTTGTGTGTGAGATCAGTGTGAGGGATCAGTGTGTGTGAGATCAGTATGTGTGAGATCAGTGTGTGAGATCAGTGTGTGAGATCAGTGTGTGTGATGAGTGTGTGAGAGATCAATCAGTGTGTGAGAGATCAGTGTGTGAGATCAGTGTGTGAGATCAGTGTGAGAGATCAGTGTGTGAGATCAGTGTGTGAGAGATCAGTGTGTGTGATGAGTGTGAGAGATCAGTGTGTGAGATCAGTGTGAGAGATCAGTGTGTGAGATCAGTGTGTGAGAGATCAGTGTGTGTGATGAGTGTGAGAGATCAGTGTGAGAGATCAGTGTGTGTGATCAGTTTGTGTGTGAGGGATCAGTGTGTGTGAGATCAGTGTGTGTGAGATCAGTGTGTGTGAGAGATCAGTGTGTGTGATGAGTGAGAGAGATCAGTGTGAGAGATCAGTGTGAGAGATCAGTGTGAGAGATCAGTGTGAGAGATCAGTGTGAGAGATCAGTGTGTGAGAGATCAGTGTGTGTGATGAGTGTGAGAGATCAGTGTGAGAGATCAGTGTGAGAGATCAGTGTGTGTGATCAGTTTGTGTGTGAGGGATCAGTGTGTGTGAGATCAGTATGTGTGAGATCAGTGTGTGTGAGAGATCAGTGTGTGTGTGAGAGATCAGTGTGTGAGAGATCAGTGTGAGAGATCAGTGTGTGTGAGATCAGTGTGTGTGATGAGTGTGAGAGATCAGTGTGTGAGATCAGTGTGAGAGATCAGTGTGTGAGATCAGTGTGTGAGAGATCAGTGTGTGTGATGAGTGTGAGAGATCAGTGTGAGAGATCAGTGTGTGTGATCAGTTTGTGTGTGAGGGATCAGTGTGTGTGAGATCAGTGTGTGTGAGATCAGTGTGTGTGAGAGATCAGTGTGTGTGATGAGTGAGAGAGATCAGTGTGAGAGATCAGTGTGAGAGATCAGTGTGAGAGATCAGTGTGAGAGATCAGTGTGTGAGAGATCAGTGTGTGTGATGAGTGTGTGTGAGAGATCAGTGTGAGAGATCAGTGTGTGTGATCAGTTTGTGTGTGAGGGATCAGTGTGTGTGAGATCAGTATGTGTGAGATCAGTGTGTGTGAGAGATCAGTGTGTGTGTGAGAGATCAGTGTGTGAGAGATCAGTGTGAGAGATCAGTGTGTGTGAGATCAGTGTGTGTGATGAGTGTGAGAGATCAGTGTGTGATCACATTGTGTCTGATGAGTGTGAGAGATCAGTGTGTCTGATGAGTGTGAGAGATCAGTGTGAGAGATCAGTGTGTGTGATCAGTTTGTGTGTGAGGGATCAGTGTGTGTGAGATCAGTATGTGTGAGATCAGTGTGTGTGAGAGATCAGTGTGTGTGATGAGTGTGTGAGATCAGTGTGTGTGATGAGTGTGAGAGATCAGTGTGTGTGATGAGTGTGAGAGATCAGTGTGAGAGATCAGTGTGTGTGATGAGTGTGAGAGATCAGTGTGTGTGATCACATTGTGTCTGATGAGTGTGAGAGATCAGTGTGTGTGAGAGATCAGTGTGTGTGATCAGTGTGTGAGATCAGTGTGTGTGATGAGTGTGAGAGATCAGTGTGTGTGATCAGTGTGTGAGATCAGTGTGTGTGAGAGATCAGTGTGAGAGATCAGTGTGTGTGATGAGTGTGTGTGATCAGTGTGTGAGATCAGTGTGAGAGATCAGTGTGAGAGATCAGTGTGAGAGATCAGTGTGTGTGATGAGTGTGAGATCAGTGTGAGAGATCAGTGTGTGTGAGAGATCAGTGTGAGAGATCAGTGTGTGTGAGATCAGTGTGTGTGATGAGTGTGAGATCAGTGAGAGCTGCATGATGTTCATAACTCATCTCTGTTAATCATAAATCATATTATGATCAGTTTCTGTTTTGTTAAGAATATGCAAACTCGACAGTGCTGTACTTTAGTCGTTAACTGAGACGTCTAACGTATTTCTAAAGGTCTAACGCCTCTGTGTGGATTGTTAACCTGTTACGCACCGCCCCCCCGGTACCGGGCGGATAAACGCGTCATTTGCAGGAAACAACGTCTAAGGAATCTTAATATTTAATAAACTGAATGTTTTATATCCATGTAACGGGAAGAAACTCAGCTAACTGATCTTTTTAAAAAAAAAAAATCAAAAAAACCCACAATGCTAACACTCAGCCTCTGAATGATCCACGAGCGAAAAAATGTAACCTATCACTGCACCTAAACTCACTCATAACTCCCTTATTACTTATCCTAGATGCACAGCGAACCCATCGATTAGCATCTCCTGGAGACACAGAATCTGGGGGTGCCCACCTCAACACTCAGTGATAAACATTTGCGACGCTATAAACGAAAGCATACATCAGAACATGTGGAGCTAGGTAGCTAGAAACGCTAACATGGCTTACCTTGGTCAAAATTGGTCTTCAATGGCATTAAAACGATAAAAAAACGATGCTGCAGTTAATCCATAGGTTCATCCAATGTGTCTGTGTCATCTTTGAAATGATTTCTGATAATCCATAAGCAATAAAACTGCTTTTTCGTTTCCAAATGTCAGAGCGAGAGATCGGTCCACTCTGCTGCAAAATTACATGCGTGCAGCCCCCACCTTTTCTCTTCACAACGTGTGTGTGGGGGCCTCCCCCTTCGATTCTATTGGCTCTAACGGTCAGAAAGGGTGTCAACCATCAAAATCGAGCAAGGGGGGCCAGAGATATGGAAAAAAAAACATTTTCAGCCAAATCACCTCAGAGGTGGGGTGGTTTTGGCTAAACCTCTCTAAAAAGGTCAAATGTCACTTGTTTTGCATCAATCTTGATACAGGGTACTTAGTATATGTTGTACTTTGGATTCCTAAAGCTTTTAGTCTACTAACCCATCATCCAAGGGTAGTTTTCACTATCTGTAAAAAATAATCTTTGGACGGACACTATAATTTACAGTTTTTTACTATGTAAAATCTGAATTTTCTTTAAAATAAAAAACATCTATATTGATTCTGACACTTCTACATCCAACTCACAGATGTAATCTTGCTTTAATAAAAGAAATTATTCATATAACCCTTTTAGAAGTTAAGTTGTAGTCATTTGTTTTGGGCATGTCATTTTCGAGCCTGAAACATGAAAAACAGGCTTGGTGCTTAACGGGTTAAAGGAAACCCTTGCAGATTATAAACCTGCTTTTTATCATTGCAATCGCTTAACTGGACAATTTTAATGTAATACAACTAGTATATTATAAGTCTATATAATTAAGTCCATATAAATATTGGGGTGCATTTGGTATCAGCTGATTCTCATGATTAAAGGAGCAGGATCCAGGCCAGAAAACAAAACAGGATATCCTAACTTTGAAATATGGTCTCCTGTCAAAGTGTCAACAAGCTAACACAAGTATCCAAAGAGCCCATGGAGGTGGTGATGACCAAAAGAAAGGCCTCACTAGATTTAGATTTAATACGATTGACTTATAAGTCAAAGGTACAATAGATATAAGAGACCATGAAAACATAAATAAACTACATTTAGCTGCTACAAACTACAATGCAGCTTACAGTGCAATGAACCATGAAGACACAAACTCACAAAGCAACAGTCCTGCAGGAAGCTTCATTTAGCTAAAGTGCAATAGTAAGATATTGTATTCTATTATTTATCCAATTCAAAAACATAATGCATCACATGAATACACATCATGTGAACCACATCTTGTTCTTTTGTGTCTGTCTTAACAATGTGAGCCGTGTTCATGCTCAACTCTCTGGCTGCTTTTTGCACATGTTTACACACATGTCTGCACAGCCCTCCACTTTCAAATATAATATACATTGGGGCGAAGCCTGTGAGCTAGTTCAGGCAGTCAACTCGAGCACCAATGATACATTAACACGTGGCGCACCTCGTCCCTCTTACAACCAACCAAACACTTTCTCCTAAACATGCCGCTCTATTTAAGCTGCCAGGTCTTCCTGCCTCTGCCTCGCTATGCTGCCACTGCTGTGTTCACGTGTTACTGCTACGTTCATGTTCCTGCTGCTGTGTTTCATGTTGCTGCTGCGCGCCTGCCCCACCACCACCCCAGCTTCCACCCCAGCTTCCACCCCAGCTTCCACCCCAGCTTCCACCCCAGCTTCCACCCCAGCTTCCACCCCAGCTCCACCCCAGCTTCCACCCCAGCTTCCACCTGTAGGCTCGGGGGTTAGTTATCTAATCATCACTCAATGCTGCTGCGCGCCTGCCCCACCACCACCCCAGCTTCCACCCCAGCTTCCACCCCAGCTTCCACCCCAGCTTCCACCCCAGCTCCACCCCAGCTTCCACCCCAGCTTCCACCCCAGCTTCCACCCCAGCTTCCACCCCAGCTTCCACCCCAGCTTCCACCCCAGCTTCCACCCCAGCTTCCACCCCAGCTTCCACCTGTAGGCTCGGGGGATAGTTATCTAATCCTCACTCAATGTTCTTTGTAAATCTGTGGAGTGATGAGGCCCGAGCCTAGACGCCAAACTCAAACTATATGCTGCTTCTAATAAACATGTTAAGAAACACGTGAGTTGTCTGACTGAATTGTCCTAAGTGTTTTTGTTTTTGTTTTTTAGCTGTTAAGGTTATTTGTATAGTTACATGTAATTCTGGTGTAAATACTTGTATGCTAAATTGTTTCGTTAAAATACTTATTTTGTATTATCCTTATATGTTTATTTTTTTACCTACTTTGCAACTTATTTTTTTAGATTGTTTATGTTCGCACCACCGGACACCAAATCAATTTCCTTGTATGTGAAAACGTACCTGGCAAGAAACTTGATTCTGATTTTGATTTCTATCGGTGGAATCAGGTGTGTTTTCTGTCTGATCTGGACGCTGTGTAGACCCTCAGGTGAACCTCTAAACTTTCTAAAGGGTCTCTACCTGTCTCTCTGTTCTGGTTTCAGGCCTCTCCACAGCATGCTCCCCTCTCTCTCCTCTCCAGATTCTCTAACTGTCTCTCTCTCTCTCTCTCTCTCTTCTTGTTTCAGGTCTCTCCACAGCATGCTCCCCTCTCCCCTCTCCTCTCCAGTTTCTCCAGTGAACAGGAAGTGAGACCCCCCCCCCTCTCTCTCCACCATGTTTGGATGTGTCTGAGGAGGTGGAGTTGTGGCCCCTGGAGGCCCCGGGATGCTGAGGACGGACCCTCACCATGACTCTGCTGGACCTGTGGTTGTCCCGCTCGCTCCCCATGGTCCTGCTGCTGCAGAGCCTGGTCCTCATGGCGCTCTGCTTCCCCTCCGCCTCCATGTGTCCCAAGGGCTGCCTCTGCCAGAGAGACCCCCACCTGCACGGGCTGAACGTGTCCTGCAGCCAGTCGCGCCTCAAAGAGATCCCCCCCAGCCTGCCCTCAGACACCGTGAGACCTTTTAATAATAATATATATAATATATACCTCAAAGAGATCCCCCCCAGCCTGCCCTCAGACACCGTGAGACCTTTTAATAATAATATATATAATATATACCTCAAAGAGATCCCCCCCGGCCTGGCAGAGTTTGATAATGTTCTCATGTCCTTGTTGACTTTACTCCTCTTCTCATCCTCTCTTCCTCCTCAGGTTCTGCTCAGACTGGACCACAATCAAATCGGAGCCGTTCCGGATCAAGCTTTCCACGGCCTGCGTCTCCTGAGGGAATTAAACTTATCCTACAACGCCGTGGAGACTTTAGGCGAAGGAGCGTTCAGCGGCATCGAGGGAACGCTTCAGGTTCTCGATCTGTCTCACAACCGCATCACTAGCGTGCACAAAGACGCCTTCGCCCGTCTGAAGGCTCGCGTCATCGTGGACGATAACCCGTGGCATTGTGACTGCGCTCTGCAACAAGCTATCGGAGGAATGGCTCATAACCACGAGGCGGCAGCACGAGTTCTCTGCAGGAGCTCAGAGATCAGAGACCAGGAGGGACAGCCTTTCTTAGCGGTGGACACGGACCTGTGTAACCTCGCCAAAAGGACCACAGACTACGCCATGTTGGTGACCATGTTCGGGTGGTTCGCCATGGTCATTTCCTACGTGGTTTACTACGTGCGACAGAACCAAGAGGACGCTCGACGACACCTGGAATATCTCAAGTCGCTGCCCAGTAAACCCAAGAAACCGGACGAGGTGGACGACATCAGCACGGTCGTCTGAGAGGTTTAACTAAATAAACCTGCTGTAAGAGGACCCACGTGCACGGAGAAAAAAACTTTGACTTTTATTAAGTGTATTGTGTCAACAAATGTCACATAACAATAGGCGTCATTTATACTGGGGACAGTGGGTCTCCACAACTTCTGGAAATTGCCAGTTTCAAACTAAACTAAACCTGCTGTAAGAGGATCCACGTGCACGGAGAAAACACTGCAACTTTGACTTTTTCATTAAGTGTATTGGCGGACGACATCAGCGCGTCGTCTGAGAGATTTAAACTAAAATAAACCTGCTGTAAGAGGACCCTCGTGCACGGAGAAAAAACCTGAACCGTTGACTTTTATTAAGTGTATTATGTCAACACATTTCACATAACCATAGGTGTCTTTTATACTGGGGACAGTTGGTCTCCACCACTTCTGGAAATGGCCCATTTTGTCCCCACCACTTTGCATTAGGATTATTTAAGATAAGATAAGATAGGACTTTATTTATCCCGAAGGAAATTGTTGTGCCAGAGTTACAAAGATACAATAAACACAGCAGCATAATAGTAAAACTGTACACTAACAGGGCAGTAAGAAGAGCAATTACATATCTACAGGAAACGGACACACAATTAATACAAAATATTGTACAGTGAAAAGCAGTATTTAGTAGTGCAAAAAGAACGTAGTGGCAGATACGTAATTGCACGATTATTTGCTGACAAAATGACGCCCATGCACAAAACTGTATTAGGTTAGATGAAAGCAATACTATGAACCTATTTAAATACTTAATATCATTGCTTTCTGAGGTGGAAATTCCACACTTAATCACCTTCTGGTTAGAAAATAACAAATATACAAGCTGAAACCAAAGTTATGTTATTTAATAAAGAGTTATAGCATTTAAAGGTCCCCTATTATACTGTTCTTCATCAATATATTACAGGTCTCAGATATATACAGAGCCTGTCTCTGATTGGCTGAAACACCAAACAGATCATTGCAGCATTACCCATAATCCCCTCTGTTTCAGCCCTGTTTCCAAAGTGCTGATTCTCTGTCTGTTACTTTAGATGAAAATAAGGAGCCCCTCCCCACGCCCCTCTGAGAGAGATTTGGTTACAAAGAACTAAATGGTGCTCTAGGAGGAGATTCAGGTGATAAGGTGGGGGGGGGGGGTTACCTTGGTTGGTGATTGGCTAATGGTTACACAAGACAAAACATCGTTATGACATCATCAAGTGGCCAAAATCTGATCAGCTCATTTTCAGACAGGTTTTTATAAAAATGGATCAGGACAAAAAGAGAGAGAATCTTTGTTCCTGAAACTTTCAGAGTCTCTTTCCACAGAGGGGACACATGTTGATGAAGAAGAGACATGAAGAAGAGGGGACACATGTTGATGAAGAAGAGACATGAAGAAGAGGGGACACATGTTGATGTAGAAGAGACATGAAGAAGAGGGGACACATGTTGATGTAGAAGAGACATGAAGAAGAGGGGACACATGTTGATGTAGAAGAGACATGAAGAAGAGGGGACACATGTTGATGTAGAAGA
Source organism: Trematomus bernacchii (assembly GCF_902827165.1). NCBI lineage: Eukaryota > Metazoa > Chordata > Actinopteri > Perciformes > Nototheniidae > Trematomus > Trematomus bernacchii. The sequence goes on from NW_022987607.1 coordinate 821,471, forward strand.
GACATGAAGAAGAGGGGACACATGTTGATGTAGAAGAGACATGAAGAAGAGGGGACACATGTTGATGTAGAAGAGACATGAAGAAGAGGGGACACATGTTGATGTAGAAGAGACATGAAGAAGAGGGGACACATGTTGATGTAGAAGAGACATGAAGAAGGGGATTTTGCAGAATAGGTGACCTTTAAGAGAATCAATCTTATTTCCAGCTGGAAGGCCAGAGTCCTGCACTAGTAGATAGTACCAAGATCTGCCCGAGTTACACAGAAAAGCAATGACTTGATACAGAGGAGCAGGAAACAAAAAGGACATAAGACATGCTGATTATAACAGGTAACATCCGTATGATAATGAGAGCAGAAGGTGGCCAGTCTTTTGTATTAAAGGTGTGATGAATGACAGCCGTACTGATGCATTTAATCTGTGAATTAAATTAGATTTAAAATAAATTCTTACGATACTTTCACCTAACCTAACACAGTTATGTGAATCAGTTGACATAATACACTTATTTAAAGTCAGCGTTTCAGTTCCAGTGTTTGTAGGGTTTACTTTTCCAGACTTTACGTGATGTGCATCAGATCTGCAGAAGTGTTTGTATTTTGGGGCGTTTTTGTTGTCCGTCCTCTCCGGGGGTTTGTTCACCACGGATCTGAGAAGCGAGGCCACAGGAAGTAGAACTCCAACAAAGTCTTTTATAGAAGAAATGGAAATTCGAATCTCAGGTTTAAACAACAACATTATAATGGATTTTTTTAGACACAAATTTGGAATATCTGATATTAAAAAAAAGTGTTATATTTGTAAGATAAACTAAACTTCATTTCCCAGAGTCCTTCACTTTGGTATTTAAAAAACCCCTGGTAAAACCACATTGAGTGCATGTTCCTTAACCCTTAAAATATTGTGTAAATTACAATATTTATACTAAAAGTTCTGCACAGGAGTGTCAGAAGCCATGGCCTGCTCACGGAGATTATCTGATCTGTACATTGTGTAATATTTTAGACCATTAAAGCCTTGGATGTGGGGGTGCAGATAGGTTCTAGTCTTGCCTTGAGCTGTGGTGGCCTGTTTTTGTACGGATAAATCCAAAAGAAAACTACTTAATGAAGGTTTTTAGGGTCAGCGTTTAGTGTTGTTGCTACAGGGGAAACCAGGAACTATGGAAGCCCATTTCTGCCAATTAAAAAACACTAATGAAATGTTAGGGATCATTAAAAATGAAAGTACTTGCTCAACATTTCTACATAAAATAACAATTATGATTTGTGCTTGAAGTCATCACACAAATACATTCAGGTCATTATGGTCCAAGCAAAAAAAAAATATTCTTCCATTTTATTATTTATATATATACTGTATTAGATTCATTTATCTTCCTTGCAATGATATATTTCTCAGCTAGCCTCATAAATAGGATAAAAATGAATGTTAAAATACACCCAAAGACCCAATCCTACAAAAAGCAGCAGTCTCATTTTTGAGATTCCACAAAATATGTTCAGTGTAGAAATTTAGAATAAAAATGTGGTACATGTGGTTGATGGTGCTGTTGCACTTCAGTATATTGTCAGTAGAAGCCATTGTCTTACAGTCTAAAATCAAATACCAAATCTCGAACTCCCGTTTGTTTCTTTAAAGAGTAACACAACATCTTCTCAAAGTCTTGTTTTTCCAACATTCAGAGGTTTAAATTGTCACCTTTCTGCACCATGACATCGCTTTTGGGTTAAAGTGAGTCCCAACTGGGAGCAATTTGAGACCAACTATGTCAATGTGCGTCAATACATCATGTCCTATTTCACGGTTCGTCCAGATTTAGCCATAAATTCGAAAGGCGACCATTTTATTTGTGGATTTCTACAGAATCTCAGTCACTACAGGTTTTATCTTAGTATATTTATACCTCAAGGGATTATACAACTTAGTGCAGTTCCCTGAAAACAAATGTTGTCCAATATATTCATTGGTTTGCGATGAGTTCTTGCTCCCTGGATTATTTCAATTTGGTGAAGGACTGTAATTGATGAGAAGTTGAAAGACCATAATGTTAAGGATAATAGGAAAGTTGATAACCAGTTGCATATTAAAAAGGGGCTTCAAAATAGTCTTTGTTCACGGTCCAATAACTCACTTTCTCCAGAGATTTTGACCTGATATCTAGTCTGATCACTTCACATGGAGTTGTCTTAGTTTTCTGGATCTTTGATCATGTGACAACTCGTCAAGTTAGGATCTCTAGGAGCTACTTCCCTAAGACAGGACATTCATGCGTGACATCCGAAGCATCAGTTATAAAGAGCGGTACGTTGGCTGAACAACAAGGACTCTGGACCAAAGACATCAACATCCAACACGCCATTTACTGGGAAGATAGTAGATTCCTTTAGAAACCTTTTGCTGAACACTTCGTACCCTAGAAAGTTGTAGATTCCTTTAGAAAGTTGTCTTTGGAGGCTAGAGCACCTCCTGAGTTACGTCCAACGTTCGGTGCCCATTGAGAAAGTAGTTTATTATCAGCAGTGAGTGGAAAGGTTAAGGTACGTAGATCAGGTTCAATTTCATTAACCACAATTGTCCTCGAACATTAAGAGTTTTATTCGCTAAACCTTTAACCAACCCTTGGTGTGAGACCGTCGTCACGAGTTCCTTTAAACTTCTGTAAACGCAAACACAATGTTCCCCAAACCATGTTGTTATAATCGCCTAACTCTAACTGTAGTTTATTGGACTTTAACACTAACTTTCCCAAACCTTCGCCATATCATAGTTGCTTTTCCACCTTTTGTAGAAAGCAAGAACGTTGGAAGAAGATGTTGAAACGTCCCTGAACGTATGCTGAGGTTTTGACTCAGATATCAACTACTTTTGACTCATTATGACATGGCCCTAGTTCCTTAAAACCTCTCTGATATTTGAGTAAACTCCCTCCGCAGATGAAGACCTTGAGAAACAGCGAGTAAGTGAGTTGAGATAATTTCGTCTATGAACTTCCTGTGTCTTATTTGATGTTTTCTACGTCTGAGGTTTCTGGGAACAAGCTGTTTTCTGTGTTGTTCTGTACATTTCTTCCTTCAGTTTGTGAAGTCTCTGTTCCTGATGTCTTTAGTTAGTCTGTGTAAATGTGTACTGATGAGAAGAAAGCACAAATGTCAGTTTTCAGTGGACGTTGCCGTTTGGTTGTTTCTCTTTCGATGCTGTTACCGTTTGCCTTCACTTGATTTCACTCATAGGGAGGACAGATTTATAAAAGTTGGGGATGTGTGGACTTTTATCAAATCAACACAACTATCCTTATTCAATCCAAGCTGCCAGTGCATGCTTCATCACCCTTTAATATCACTGTGTACAGTAATGTTCCCTGCAGCGGCTGAAGGGGAAATTGATGCTGTAATTTTCTCAAATGGCTTCTTTTCCATCCCAGCCGCTGGAACACCACCAGGGGAAAAGCCACATGAAAGATAAGGTGTTAAAGTACAGGAAATCTGGTATCAAATCATAAAAAAACACCCTGAAGAAACCCATGGATTCTGGGTGTCACTCGTGATGAAATTCATGTTTTAATTGTGTGTCGGAGAATTTGTACAATAATGGTTGTTAAACATGACGTCTTAGGGGATATGCAATGAGTATACGTAGGTAGAGAACATGTAAATAGGAACGTAGATGTTGTGTGAAATACTTGAAATCCCTTTAACTAGTTGTTCTTGGATGTGCTAACCCCCTTAGCCTCGTCATTCTCCTCATGACAGGACCAGGATAGAATGATATGAAATGCATGAGAAACGTGGAGAAGAAGCACCGTGTAGCCAAGGAGCCGAGAGTATTTCTAAGTGCCTGAATACTTCTCTCACCGTTTTATTTTTTTATTCTCCTTCCTCCACCTCTGGTCTCTGTTCTGCACACATACGCCTGTCTTTAGTTTAGTTCAGTGGATTTTAATTTGCAAGTTAGAAGAAGAAGAAGAAGAAGAAAAAAGGATGGACCATGCTGATGTAAACTGAAATATAATGTATCACAAACAGGAGGATAATGTTAGCTCTGACGATCATGGTTGTGTTGAAATGGCATGACATACAGAAAATGAAATAAAGGAGGTATGCATTGGTTCCTGGTGTTTTTATTCCTTCAATGTTGATGTAGGTGTCTCTACTTTAAAGAGTCCTCTCCTGATGTTCAGGTGTATATCAGTATGTAGTGTCTCTACTTTAAAGAGTCCTCTCCTGTTGAGGTTCAGGTGTATATCAGTATGTAGTGTCTCTACTTTAAAGAGTCCTCTCCTGCTGATGTTCAGGTGTATATCAGTATGTAGTGTCTCTACTTTAAAGAGTCCTCTCCTGATGTTCAGGTGTATATCAGTATGTAGTGTCTCTACTTTAAAGAGTCCTCTCCTGTTGAGGTTCAGGTGTATATCAGCATGTAGTGTCTCTACTTTAAAGAGTCCTCTCCTGCTGATGTTCAGGTGTATATCAGTATGTAGTGTCTCTACTTTAAAGAGTCCTCTCCTGCTGATGTTCAGGTGTTTATCAGTATGTCGTGTCTCTACTTTAAAGAGTCCTCTCCTGATGTTCAGGTGTATATCAGTATGTAGTGTCTCTACTTTAAAGAGTCCTCTCCTGTTGAGGTTCAGGTGTATATCAGCATGTAGTGTCTCTACTTTAAAGAGTCCTCTCCTGCTGATGTTCAGGTGTATATCAGTATGTAGTGTCTCTACTTTAAAGAGTCCTCTCCTGCTGAGGTTCAGGTGTTTATCAGTATGTCGTGTCTCTACTTTAAAGAGTCCTCTTCTGCTGATATTCAGGTGTATATCAGTATGTAGTGTCTCTACTTTAAAGAGTCCTCTCCTGCTGATGTTCAGGTGTATATCAGTATGTAGTGTCTCTACTTTAAAGAGTCCTCTCCTGCTGATGTTCAGGTGTATATCAGTATGTCGTGTCTCTACTTTAAAGAGTCCTCTCCTGCTGATGTTCAGGTGTATATCAGTATGTAGTGTCTCTACTTTAAAGAGTCCTCTCCTGCTGATGTTCAGGTGTATATCAGTATGTCGTGTCTCTACTTTAAAGAGTCCTCTCCTGCTGATGTTCAGGTGTATATCAGTATGTAGTGTCTCTACTTTAAAGAGTCCTCTCCTGCTGATGTTCAGGTGTATATCAGTATGTCGTGTCTCTACTTTAAAGAGTCCTCTCCTGCTGACGTTCAGGTGTATATCAGTATGTAGTGTCTCTACTTTAAAGAGTCCTCTCCTGCTGATGTTCAGGTGTATATCAGTATGTAGTGTCTCTACTTTAAAGAGTCCTCTCCTGCTGACGTTCAGGTGTATATCAGTGTGTAGTGTCTCTACTTTAAAGAGTCCTCTCCTGCTGACGTTCAGGTGTATATCAGTATGTAGTGTCTTTACTTTAAAGAGTCCTCTCCTGCTGACGTTCAGGTGTATATATGAATGAAAATCCCCCTAATTCAAAAGTATTATTAATGCTTATCTCTAAATGCAAAGTATCACATTATGAATAAAGCAACATATGTTTTACAGAAGTATTTGAGCTTCTGTTCAGATTCTCACAGTTGATATAACAATGTGATTTTTATTGAAACGTCCATCAGGAAGCAGAAAACAACACTTCTGAGTCCCTGAACTGAAAGCGAATTCAATCCAAAGTCTCCCTGCAGCTTCAGGAGGAAAGGAACATGTATTTCTTGCAGAATAATTGTGTGTTTCTGACTCTGATTCAGTGCTCCGTGTTCTGTCACAGGAAGTGAACCACCAGGAATCACTTTCACATCAAGGTGATAACGCACTCTTAACGTCCAGCATTTAGTCTTTGTTTTACCTCTTATTATGCACTTAGATGTCTCTCCTCTTCCAGTAAGATAAGGTCAGTGTTCCTCTGCGGAGGCATTACATACAGGAAACAGAATATGCTCCTTAAGCTCTCCTTAATTGCACTTTCAAATATTATTTCATATGAAGCCGAGGCAGTCACTTGATATATTCTCTGTGTAGAAAATGTTCTTCTGTTACACAGCCATCTGTTCATCTCACGCTGAATAAACTCTTACTTTTAGAGCTTTGTTTGAGAGTCAGAAATGGAAATTAATTGACTTGTTCACACATAATGAGAGGCAGAGTGTGACTACACTGTTATCCTTTTCCAGAAAGAAAGCATATTTAGTCTGTTCCCACTTTTGTTGATTTGACATCTTTTTTGGTCCCTTCTCTTCCTCCTATTTGCTCGTATGGCAGCTGCCTGTGTTTATTGAGTTTCACTGAAACTGAGCAGAGATGAATATCCAATAGAAGCAGCTTGTGTTTTCGTGTGAGGAGACATCGATCACAGAGAGTCGATCTCCATCTCGATAATCCACTCTTATGATTCGTAGAGATGTGCAGAGAGGAGGAGAGAGGTAGAGCGCTGAGGCTGCTTTCTGCTCCACTAAACCCTAAAAGGCCTGGTATTACATTATGATAGTATTTTAGTATAAATCAGGCATTAGGCCTTCAGTATCCGTCATGATTTACAGTTGTGTGCAATTATTCAAACACTATAGGGCTCACTTTGTACAAACTCTACTCACAAAAACTACAATCTTAAACACTAAATATCTAACATCTCCTGCAGAAACAAACATTTCATTCAAAGCTGTTTATAAGCTCTTCTAAAATGGTGTTTCTGCATTACAACTCTTCACACAAATACCTGATCAATAGTTCTTTCCACATGCCAACTGCTGAAAATAAGTCTTAAAGACAATTTTCGGCGTCGATAGATGTCGATAGATGTCGGGCCGTTGATGAGCGTCGTGTCGCCCTACTCAGATTGGTGTGTACTGCACCGTCGTGTCTTTTCGGCCGTGCCGACATCTTCCGCCGCCGATTCGACATGTTGAATCGGGAGGCTGTCAGCTAAAGAAATCACTCTGATTGGCTGTTCAGCTTAGCGAATCAGTGCATGAGAAGCGAAACGGAAGTGAGGGACCCAAACAAACGATTAAGAAGGCAAATCTGAGATTTCCTTTAACTCCAGCTCTCGACACAGGTTCGGGAAAGCCCCATGAGCTTCTCGCTGTAGAGTGAAAATGGAACGCACACGCTATTTGTTGTTTGTTTATATCACGCAGTCTGTTCTTCTTCTCTCGGTGTATCACGCAGTCTGTCTTCCGGTTGTTGCCTCTTTTGAATGACGAATACACACTACCGCCGCCTGCTGGTAAGGAGAGTTATTGCCACTCACGCATGCGCAGTTCGTACGTGCTACTTGGCCGTCGGCTGAAGTCTTTGCGGTGTGTTCCAGTGCGAAACATGGCCAACGTCGGGACGTGTTCTTTGGTGTCAGTTTGGTGTGCAAAAGGCTTTATAAAGCTTTGGCTTTTCTATGCATGCAGTAAATATATTTTACAAGACAATTACTTCCTCTAACTCCCTTCAAAAGTGGCCTTCTTGTTGTGCAAATCAGAATCCAAATGAAAGTGTTTGGGCTCTGATTTCTAAGTGATGAAATTGGTCACAGGTGTTTGCACAGGTGCATTCTGGGAGCAGGTAATTGATCATTGATTGGGGTATTTTGATGTCTTCACAAGTTCCTATTTGTTCCTCCATGATTCCTTGAACACAGAAAGACGTTGTGATCACAACAAGCGCACGAAGGCTGGAAAATAACTGGCAACTGGTCCTTTTTTTCTTGGAAAACCCGACATTTTTGACACTTTAAAAAGGCAGCTCCTGCTCAACGTTAGCATGTGGGATCTATAACAGCGTCTCTGCTACAGGACGATGCAAAGGGAGAGCCACGCATTTTATTGAACATTTCTAATTTACAACTTCTCTGCAAAGTGATAGATAGATAGATGGATGGATGGATGGATAGATGGATAGATGGATGGATGGATGGATGGATGGATAGATAGATGGATAGATGGATGGATGGATAGATGGATGGATAGATGGATGGATGGATGGATAGATGGATAGATGGATGGATGGATGGATGGATGGATGGATAGATGGATAGATAGATAGATAGATGGATGGATAGATAGATAGATGGATGGATGGATGGATGGATGGATAGATGGATGGATGGATAGATGGATGGATGGATGGATGGATAGATAGATAGATGGATGGATGGATGGATAGATAAAGACTCATAACAAATATTAAAATTAAAACAAACGTCACAGTTGCACAATCTTTCGGATTCATTCAAATAAAAAATGAAATATAAATATTTGTATTCAATAAAAAAAGTTAAAAGAGGGAACAATAATAAAATAAAATGAAAATATTGATATTAACATGAATACAAAAATGTATAATTGCCATATTAAACGTCTTCTCACATTTGGCTGCAGGTTTTCCATCAGACGGCGTTTTGTCAGCATGTTTTATTTGGCGTTCTCCAGCTCAGTCCGTCTCACAAAGACACATCTGGAAATATATTTGATTGAAGTGAAGCGAGCAACGTCTCCCACACAAATCATCATTTTGCTAAATATACGGAACATAACCCAGAAAACATTTCCTCTATCGTAACGCACCGGCAGTTTAATTAAAAGAGAGATTTTAATTTGCTGCTGTTTATTCGTTTCACTAATAATAAAAGCCTAATGTCTTTTGGGGACATGGTTTTGATATCAATTATCACATTATTGCACGGACTCAAATTCTCTTATTTGCATCCATATAATATGAAATTATTATTAAGTAAAACAGAAAGAATATCAAATGTATTTAAATCAAAATATGTATACAAACGTAAAGAAATTAAAGTAAAAAGGTGCATATTTTATGTATAATACAGTAAATATATAGTGTATTATAATCAAATAGACTGCTGTATGATATAATGAATACAAAGTAAGTCTTCTTTTGCATCCTCCTTACAGCTGCTGTGAGCATTACATAAAGTCTGTGTTCAGTCTGAAGCTCCGAGAACTCCCACAATGCTCGGCTGCTGTTGTTTTTAACTCTAAACACACGAGGTCACAGCGAGGTGTGTGTGGGCCGCCCTGCAGAACACACTCCGTTTATATCACTAAAAACGAGTGTGTGATATAAACAGGTCCGTGTTTCTCTACTTTAGAATCAGGTCAACGAGGACGTCATTAAACTCAGAGGTACATGGTGTACTTTTACTCTACTACATGTATTTAATACCTTTAGTTACTTCACAGATCTGGATGAATGATGTGAAATATAACCAAGTGTT
>NW_022987607.1:835679-843179 GCF_902827165.1 Trematomus bernacchii
TATTTTGTTTATATTGTTATTGAACATTCTTATTCTGTTTTTGTTTTAAATAAATACTTTAATTTTATTGTGTGTGTGTGTGTGTGTGTGTGTGTGTGTGTGTGTGTGTGTGTGTGTGTGTGTGTGTGTGTGTGTGTGTGTGTGTGTGTGTGTGTGTGTGTGTGTGTGTGTGTGTGTGTGTGTGTGTGTGTGTGTTGTGTGCGTGAGTGCGTGCGTGCGTGCGTGCGTGCGTGCGTGCGTGCGTGCGTGCGGGTGTGCGTGTGTGTGTGTGTGTGTGTGTGTGTGTGTGTGTGTGTGTGTGTGTGTGTGTGTGTGTGTGTGTATGTGTGTTGTGTGCGTGCGTGCGTGCGTGCATGCGTGCGTGCGTGTGTGTGTGTGCGTCCGTGCGTGCGTGTGTGCGCGCGTGTGTGTAAATTCATCAACAGATGCCACGTTGGAACAAAGTGTGTAAATGAAGCTCAATTAACAAAATGGAGGCTCTTCTTCCTCTCTCTGTTCCTGCTATATAATTGGTCGGTTAAAGAATGTTAATCAGAGCGTAATTAGTGTTTATTGTCAGAGTGATGATATCGTGAGCTGCCTTTCTTTACAGCTCCTCCATCTGCTCAGAAAAACTACATATATACCGTCAAAAGAAGTACAAATGTGAATGTGTTGAATACTACTAGAATGGAAATCCTCGATAAAGCATCTCTATGACTGAAAACTCATCTCTTTCGACTCCACTTTGAGCGATAGAAGCACTAACAAAGAATTGCTAACAAAGCACTTATATACTAACAAAGGACTGGCTTATCTAGAGCCAGTTGAGTAGCACTTGAAATGTTTTGGCTCTATGAAACCTGATGTTCTTATATGAGTCTGTTTTCTTCTAGTTTGTATCTTCTTGGTCGAATGCACTTTGTAAGTCGCTTTGGATAAAAGCGTCAGCTAAATGCAATGTAATGTAAAAATCTTATTTTGTATCTGAACTCGGAGAAGATTAAATATGACCTGAGAGGCTCATCAGTATATATGTGTATGTATGTATATATGTATGTGTACGTGTATGTATGTGTATGTGTATGTGTATGTGTATGTGTATGTGTATGTGCATGTGTATGTGTATGTGTATGTGCATGTGCATGTGTATGTGTATGTAAATGTGTATATATGTGTATGTACGTGTATGTACGTGTATGTACGTGTATGTGTACGTGTATGTACGTGTATGTGTACGTGTATGTATGTGTATGTGTACGTATGTGTATGTACGTGTTTGTACGTGTATGTACGTGTATGTGTATGTGTATGTGTATGTGTATGTACGTGTATGTATGTGTATGTGTATGTGTATGTGTATGTACGTGTATGTATGTGTATATATGTGTATGTACGTGTATGTATGTGTATGTGTATATATGTGTATGTACATGTATGTATGTGTATGTGTATATATGTGTATGTACGTGTATGTACGTGTATGTACGTGTATGTACGTGTATGTGTATGTGTATGTACGTGTATGTATGTGTATGTGTATGTGTATGTACGTGTGTGTATGTGTATGTGTATGTGTATGTGTATGTGTATGTGTATGTGTATGTGTATGTACGTGTATGTACGTGTATGTGTATGTGTATGTGTATGTGTACGTGTATGTACGTGTATGTACGTGTATGTGTATGTGTATGTGTATGTGTATGTGTATGTGTATGTGTACGTGTATGTACGTGTATGTATGTGTATGTGTATATATGTGTATGTACGTGTATGTATGTGTATGTGTATATATGTGTATGTACATGTATATATGTGTATGTACGTGTATGTGTATGTACGTGTATGCATGTGTATGTGCATGTGCATGTGCATGTGTAGGTAAATGTGTATGTATGTGTATGTGTATATATGTGTATGTACGTGTATGTATGTGTATATGTATGTGTATGTGTATATGTATGTGTATATATGTGTGTGTACGTGTATGTATGTGTATGTGTATATATGTGTGTGTACGTGTATGTATGTGTATGTATGTGTATGTACATGTATGTATGTGTGTGTAAGACCCTATATCTCACTGCATTGCTACATCTTAGGTTCTAATAATAAAGCTTTATCTAAACAGCACTTTTCATCCAACACATGCAGCTCAAGGTGCTAAGGCATAAGACTGAACTGAATCGATGCAACAATATAACGTGTAAAATATAAAACCCCATAAAAAAAAAGTGAACATATGGGTACAACAGAAATACAAAATAAAAAGATTATAACCTATGCAATAAATAAAACAATATAAAGGTAGGTAAATAATAAAGACTAAAAGAACATTTAAAGTGGGGGGTTGCTAATAAAAAGCTAATCTAAGCTAATAAGGTCCTCAAGTGGAAAGACATATTCTGACTAGATACAGTATAAGACAAACTTGGCAGGATTTCAACCATAGACTTTATATATAAAGACTGCAACACCCTCCTCTTCCTCTTCCTCTTCCTCTTCACTCTCTTTGCATTGATTTTTCCTGAAGCCAGGCGTAGGATGTTCTCTGAGAGAAACTAGACCCTGTGAGCTGGAGATAAACAAAGTCTTTCTATGATACGTCTTTTTCTGTCTTTGTGTCCTTGGTTTTCCTTTGTGTTCTGCATGTGAATACGACACTTGTGCCCAGCAGCTATAAGATGGATCCATGGACTTTACTCACACCATGTCATTGCAGATTTACTGTGTGAAAAACTGTTCTTTACACTTTACATCTTGGACATCTGGGTTTTTAAACAATTGGCCTCTGGGCTTCAACATGCAAACAACACAAGCACATTGCAGCAAGACACACATACTGAAGAGAAGCCCATTTTAGGTGTCTATGTGGTCATTTTGAGTTTATTTGTGGTCATTTTGAGTCTCTTTTTGGTCATTTTGAGTGTCTTTGTGGTCATTTCAAATGTCTATGCGGTAATTTTAAGTGTGTTTTTCGTAATGTTGTGTGTCTTTGTTGTCATTTTAAGGTTCTTTGTGGTCATTTTGAGTGTCTACTGTATGTGGTCATTTTGAGTGTTTATGGGGTCATTTTTTGTGTTTATGTGGTCATTTATAGTGTGAGTGTCTATGTGGTCATTTTAAGTGTCTTTGGAGTGTCTATGTGGTCATTTTAAGTGTGTTATTCGTAATTCTTTGTGTCTTTGTTGTCATTTTAAGGTTCTTTGTGGTCATTTGCAGTGTCTACGTGGTCATTTTGGGTGTCTTAGTGGTCATTTTGAGTGTCTATGTGGTCATTTTTAGTGTCTTTGGGGTCATTTTTAGTGTCTATGTGGTCATTTTCAGTGTCTTTGTGGTCAGTTTTAGTGTCTATGTGGTCATTTTGGGTGTCTTAGTGGTCATTTTGAGTGTCTATGTGGTCATTTTTAGTGTCTATGTGGACATTTTAAGTGTCTTTGTGGTCATTTTGAGTGTCTATGTGGTCATTTTTAGTGTCTATGTGGACATTTTTAGTGTCTATGTGATCATTTTGAGTGTCTATATGGACATTTTAAGTGTCTTTGTGGTCATTTTGAGTGTCTATGTGATCATTTTTAGTGTCTATGTGGACATTTTAAGTGTCTTAGTGGTCATTTTGAGTGTCTATGTGGTCATTTTGAGTGTCTATATGGACATTTTAAGTGTCTTTGTGGTCATTTTGAGTGTCTATGTGATCATTTTAAGTGTCTTTGTGGTCATTTTGAGTGTCTATGTGATCATTTTTAGTGTCTATGTGGACATTTTAAGTGTCTATATGGTCATTTTGAGTGTCTATATGGACATTTTAAGTGTCTTTGTGGTCATTTTGAGTGTCTATGTGATCATTTTTAGTGTCTATGTGGACATTTTTAGTGTCTTTTCGTAGTTGCTTTGTTTCTATATGGACATTGAATGTCTCCTTGTCATCATTGCATGTCTCACTTTGGTTGGTCATTTTGTGTATTTATTATAATAATAATAAATACAAAAATAATTTTGGTTAAATTCGTTCTATTTCTTTTTAAGTTTGTGAAAGTTAATCTAAGTTTATAGGGAACGTGTTGACTCTATAAAGCTCTTACGTGGATGACATATACCAATGCAACACAATTGATTATTATAATAGAAGAAAATTACACATAGAAAGCCAAGAAAAAAATAAATAAAAATGGAAACTGCATTCTACGTTATGGCCTCTAGATGGCGGTGTTTACCTTCTAATTTTTCCCGAGTTAATTGCCAGTCTTTATTCCTCACACCCACCTGTTGAATTAAGTTGTTATTCCTCATTTAAATTATTAACATTGTAAGTAACTGTAGTATGAAGAAGTACAGGTAAATCCTATTTGTCTGGACAAAAACTACTACTCTTGGATAAAGACATTTGACTTCAGAGGTGATATTATTATTTTTTGTACAGTACATTTTATTTTTAGGGAAATGTCATACTCTTAAAAAGAAATGGGCTGACTCCAAACAACATTTGGAACATTTTCACTAAGAATAATATATCAGCACAATTACAAAACATTGTGAAAAGAAAGGCAATCAAAACGAATCGTGTATTTAACAAATATTTAAACTGAAATATCAAACTGTATTTTTCTTTTGTCTTTTGTTTAATTACTTTATGTACTTTTTAAAAATATTTTATATGTATACACTTTTTTGTATACCAAATATATGATTTTCACATATGTGTAATTACAAAAATAAGTAATATTTGTTTAAAGCAAATCTCGCGATACATCACAGTCTGTAGTCTCGAAGGAGAGTTTACGCCTTTTACTTTGACGCACGTACGTCAATCACATCCCCATTACGTCCAATAATGTGCGTATCTGACTCTAAAACTACCAGTCCTCTTTGGAGCGGAGTTTGAGAGACAATGTCAAGCGGAGTGAGTGAATCAGATTTGAACGGAGAGATAATGGGTGAGTTTTCTCGGATTTTTTAAAAACTATTGTGTGTGTAAAGTTAACCCAAGTCTAATGTGAAATTTTTGGGTTGTTTGGAGTTTGTTAAGTTTAGTTTAAACTCATAAATCTCGGGAATAGTGAGTCTGTGTTTAACGTTAGCTCCAGTTAGCTTCAGTTAGCCGCTCTTAACGGACAACAGAAGCACCGAACTTCAGTTAAAAACATCACTTTTTAACATTTAGCTGCTTTCCCCCACTGCGTAGCTACACACCGCGGAAAACGTAGAGATCCTCCGGTAGTTTTAGTTATAATTTAACTCGTTAAAGCCCCAGGAAGTACGCTGGACGTTGAAGCCCATATTTGGAATGTCCGTAGCGGCCAAACGGCGGTACTACAGCTTCGGTGACGTCATGGGGCCCAAAAGGACTCTTTACCATATTGACTTGCAGAATACCTTTATTCGAGTTTACATTGTTATAGCAAGTAAAGAGCCAAAGATAGCTTAATATTAACTAAGAAGCATGCATACAAATATTTAAAATAATGTAGAAATTACACAATTTACAAAATACACATCTAGTACCAGTAACAGGTGTGTGATAGCAGCCAGGTGATAGTTACAGGTGGAATTGTGTGTGTATATATATATATATCGTGCCACAACGTGGAAATGTACATTGCAACACTAAAAGTGAAGATATAGACACTAAATAATACACTATAAGATAAATAGCATGCACATAATATTTAAAATTAAACATTAAATATACTTTATTGAGCCCAATTTGGGATTTGTTTCCTTCGACATTGCACATGATAGAGAAGTTAATTAAATAGCAATATCAGCAGTAGAAGATAAACTAAGTAGGCTAAACAGTGAATATAAACATATCAATAATGAAGGATATATATCTATAAAGCATATATATTGAATACACAATATAAATACACAGAGTATAAGGCCGTGTACATTATGATTGTCCAGTCTGTCAAACTCCCAAAATGTAAACATTGAATATACACTTCACAAAATCAAATGTCTGTAAATCAGCCTGTAATTTATTTTTAGCTAAATAAACTACCCTACACGAACACTTTTACAGCCCTTGTTTTAATCATTAGGTTGTAAAAGTCGTAAAATGCACTAAAAGCTGAATCTAGTGTTATTTTTCCCTCTCAATTCATATGACTGACAGAGATAGAGACATTAGAGGCGGGGCTTAAGGGAAAACTCAACTGCGCATGCTCTGTGGGCCCACATCCGGGTACTTTCTGAGTCTACACTCGCTCTATTTAGGCTTCATTCGCCTCTGAGCGACTCTCGGGAATCCGCCCACCATGCTGTATTTTGCTGTAACTTTGGGGTATTGTTAACATTGGAAATCCGTGTTTAAAAGTTCTCCAGTTGTAAAGTTAGGTGTTGTTTGTGCTTCTGACTTATGCCGAGTTAAAAACTGCCTCTAAATGAATTATATTATGCTAAAAAAACGCTTTAAAGTCCTTGTATTGCACTATCTTTAGATTTATGAATGGAGTTTGGCATTGGTGGAAGTACATTTACTCAAGTATTGAGCTTAAGTACTATTTTGACATATTTGTACTTGAGTATTTCCAATTCATGCTATTTTATACTTCTATTCCACTACATTTCAGTGGCAAATATTGTACGTTTTACTATATTTTATATGAACGCTCACAGTTACTAGTTTATTTGTACATATATAAACACATGATAAGCATATATGGTGTAATTCAGTACTGTACTACTAATCTAAAAAATATATCGTAGTAAGATAATACTGTGAAAAGATCTCTTCTGCAACAAGTACTTTTAGCTGATAGTGAATACTTGTGTACTTTGTGAGTACTTCTTCCAACACTGGAGTTTGTCTGGGAGTTCTCTAAATAACATTGTAATGATAGTTCCGTAGTTCGTTAGCCTGGCATTTCCTGTTTCTCTCATGATTGTGAGTAGTAGCAGTGCATAGCAGTGTAGAGTTTCTGCTGTTGCAATACTCCCAACCACAAATATCTATATTATGTGAAATACAATGGTATAACTTGCTGGGAATGTGGTCTTCCTCCTAGGCGGTGAAACAGGTTTGTTTGTGAGGTAATAAGCGACTTCGTCACAATGGGATGTCAGCCAAACACATGCGTCATTTCAATTGGCTTTATTGGCATGCATGTAATAAAAAGAAAATATTTGTACTTCATAATAGACGACAGCAAAGCCAGAGCAGTACATTTAAAGAAAATCAGGATGACGCTCAAAAGCCCTAAAGCTTATTTCCATTGTGCTCCCACTGGGGGGTGGGGGTTGTTAAAGGTGAGGGGTCAAGAAGGCAGACCTAACATGGCAGGAATGTCACAACATAAACATCATCCCAAAACAATAATACATTTATATACAATCATCACTGTGCCTAGCTGTCATTCATTGATCTCTGTCCATCAATACAGAACCATAACATGTTATTACATATTGCCAAAGTGTAAAGTAGAGCCTAAACAAAGCATATTTGTTTGATTTGACTATCTTAAAAAAGTGATCAATCCCACCATGAATCGATATCGGCCGATACTCACTCTCTGCCGATCG
>NW_022987607.1:848179-935679 GCF_902827165.1 Trematomus bernacchii
TTTACATACTTTTTAATTTGACATTTCTTAATGATTGTTTCCGTAAAGACGTTAAATAAACTTAGTAGTAACAGGAAGACGACTTCTCTGCCTGTAACTGAAGCTTGTGTGGTTACAGTGACTGAGAAATTGCAACCTAGCTCAGTGTTTGTGACACCTCATGTAGATAATAGCACCTTACCCACAATGCATCAGAATACAGCTGCACAGTTTGTTTTTGTGTAACATGTCAGGGCTCGAAACCTTTGCATTTTCTTTTTACTTGCAGCTATTTTTTCTATATTTATTTTCTTTCTTTCTCTCTGCACTTTCGCCACAGATAACCTAAGAAATCCAAATTAGACAGATGCACCATTTTACTTTTACAAACTAAGAGATAACATCATAATTGTGTGAATCTTCTCTACGATCTGTTGACCTGTCTCTAAATGATTGCACCATCTTCACCTAAAACGAGTCTTAAGATATTTTACATATTTCAAATATTACGTCACCTTTCTTGCTTTCTTTCCCAGCGCTGAAGCCAAGTTTGATCTTGCATTTCCACGAATGCGACCAATTTTAGGCTTCCATAAATTAAGCACCAAACATTTTATGAAAGATAAACAAACTGACATCCTTTCAGTACAAGTTTGATGCATTTCTAAAGACGTTTTATTGGTAGTAATGTGCAGTACACCAAATATTTACAGTTAGTTAAGAGCCTTGGTTCATGTGAAGTTAAGAGTGTTTTCCAGGCATGTGTGTGAATGTAAACTGTTGCCTAGACATCATTTCTCAATGCAATAAGCTCGCAGTTAAGACTTTAATGTCTTGTCACTATTAGTGTAGAGTCTTTGTGTAATTTGCTTATCGTCAGACACAGCTTATGTTTGCAGCAGTTTGCGCAGAGTTTCAGGCTGAGAGCTCTGCTGTTCGTCAGTTGTCTCTGACACAGGAAGTGTGTGTGTGTGAGTGAGAGAGAATGTGTGTGTGTAGTAAAACAAGTGGCGGATGCATCTTCTCAAACGCTCACATTAGCTGCTGACGGCTGCTGTAAACACAGGAGGAATAACAGCCTGTTGATGCTGAGCAGAGGCTCTGACTCTGTGGATATATTTCAGTAATGGGATGCTAATAATCATTTTCAATATCGTTCACTAAAGCTGTTAAATCAGACTCTTATTATTGCACAAACAGTATATTTCAGGGCTTCCATCAGAGACCCGGGTAGCTGCTGAAGTGGCAGATATGGTTATGAACAATGTGTGTCCAGCAGATGTAAAAAAAATCCTTCAAACTTCCTCCCTCTCTTGTATCTTCTGTAAATTATCCCTAACACATATTGGCCATTTTCTACTTATTGAACCCTTTTCTTATAACGTATCCCAACTGCATCTTAAAGTGGACCTATCATGCTATATTTGAATAATATAGTGTAGGACCATACCTATATAAGGCATATTTATACTTTTTTTTTTTCAAAATACCAAACAGATCATGCATTTTAGCCATGCCTCATTTCGCTCAATTTGCACTATTTTACCCCTGTTTTTGCAAGGGCAGATTCTGTGAGAACAGCACCACCTAGAGGCCTGGCATATGTACTACAGCGTCTCCAGCGCTTTCGAACGGCAATGGCCGTGGCTGTCTCCTCCTGATTGGTGGAGTTGGCCCAATAGCCGTAGCGCCACCGTCCTGACGTCAGGACAGTGTTCAAATCTGGATCAGTTTTTATCAGATCCGTTGCAGCCCCTTTTTTTAGAGATTTGGGTATGGAGGAAAATAGAGAGGGTTGTGTTTTCTGACACTTGGTGAGTTCCCTGGAACACCGGGGACACATATTCATGTATAAAAGACGTACAAAAGTGCATTTTGCATGATAGGTCCCCTTTAAATAAAGCAGTTGCTAAGAAGTGGCTAGATGTTGTCTGAGATATTTGATGTTACCACAACACTTATTAAATACATTTCATTGGTTCAATGTACACTTAAGAAATGGCCACAGGACAGATTTCCCTGCAATTATCCAAGAAACATGCTATTCCCTTTTTCTCAAGAAACCAGTGAAATTCTAACTTCTGTGTCTTTGTGTCGACAAAGCCAGTGGATTTAAACAAGCTATAAATGTTTTGGCTTGTGACCCATTCAATCGAATCCATTATTATTGGTGCTACTGATTTTTAACAGCACATATTCATCTTCTCTTCATTGGGTTATTACAGAAATGGCCTTTGCTTCTCAACCGGCTTTCATGTTTAAGTGTATAAATGTATATTAATCTTCTCTCATGTTCATAAAGTTGGTCATGGTGTGTGTAGCACCAGCGTTTCCTCCGTCAACTTCTGTCTTTGCAGAAAACAATGACTCAACAAATCACTGAATGACTGATCCTTTATCGTTGCTGAAACATTTACAAAAAACTGTATATCACAGCCTTTCCTATTGTCCTTCCTGCACCTCAAAGAGCTGGATTGATATTCCCTCTAAAATATAATTGCTTTGTCTTTTTAACTAATGTATTTCTCTGTTTCTTTCCTCCCTTTCTCTTCACGTCTCATCGACTTGCCTCCTCCAAACGATGTCTACTCGTGTCACTTTATTGTCATCATGAAATCTGGACTGCTCTCCAACACAGCGGTACGTTTTTCACTTATTAATTATCACAGATAAAAGCTGTAGTTATGTAAAAATCACAGGTCACACCTACAGCTCAAATGCACCTTTAACTTAGAAAAGGGGGTTAAATACAGATGTTTTTTTTTAATTGCACTCGCATGACAAACTGGTAACACTATATACTGTCCCTTTTATCACCTTCATGATGCATATTGTTATACATTTGAGTGTGAAATGTCCCTAAATGGAGACATTTCAGTGTTTCCCACAGAATTTTATTCTATTTGTGGGGGCACCACCTATTCGGGTGGCCCACGCATCCACCCCCCCCTCAAATAAGAAAATACATGCGAGTTCATGGCTACTGTCGACAACGTTCTTGTTGCTCTGTGTTGCGTTGTTAATGAGTGAGACACACCGGAGTTGAGGATCTGTGGGGTTTATTCTCCCAAAAATATAATTTATAATTTCCAATTCAGGCATCTAGCAGACGCCTCATTCCAAAGCGATTACAGTGACCAACAGGGACATTCTCCCTGGAGTAACTGAGGGCTAAGTGCCTTACTCAAGGGCACACTAGTAGTGGTGTTCCAGGCGGGATTTGAACTCGCAACCTTCCGATCATCAGCCCACCTCACTATCCATTAGACCACCAAAAAATATTATTATTATTATTCTTCTTTTTATTAGATCCATTTGTGGCGGACGATATTTAATTGTGGTGGCCTGCCACAAATAAATCAATGTATGGGAAACACTGCATTTATTTAACTACGATCGATGAGAAATCAGTGTTTTGTATTTAGTTTTTTGACACCACAGTTGCTGAGATTTGAGCTAGCAAGTCAAACGTCAATCTGGTCTCATTTTTCTAGTTTAATCTCATTTTATCTGTTTTATTTTTGCTCCTCAGCTACAGAAGAACCTGGAGGGTTATGTTGGCTTCGCAAATCTCCCCAACCAAGTCTATAGAAAATCAGTGAAGAGAGGCTTCGAGTTCACACTCATGGTTGTTGGTGAGTAATCCTCTATTCATACACGAATGATAACACACACACGCGCACACACACACACAGCGGTTACAGTTTCTTAATTCATGTTGTTGGTACATACAGTAGGTGTTACTTACTGTACATGTGTGTGTAGCAGTGTTGGGTTTCACACACATTTTTTAGCAGAGAGTGATAGCAGCTGTTCCTCTCAGCGCATTAGAGATGGTTTCAAGTTTCAAGGCGTGTGTGTGTGTGTGTGTGTGTGTGTGTGTGTGTGTGACTTCCTGTCATTCCATTCATGAAGCCAGAGCAGCTGATGTTAAGGGAGTCGACCCATCAGCTCTTTCCTCTCTGTCACAGCAGAGCTACCTGAGCAGGAAGTGGCTCTGAATGCCTCTGTGATGTCACTTCCTGTCGCCTGGCTTTCAGTGACTACCTGTCAGCAAGACTATACATATAAACAACTATATACTGGGTTATAAGCAGGGTTTACTTTCATAATATCAAAACATTTCCTGCCTGACGTCCAGCTGAGTATTTTGTTTTGCGACACCTGGAAGATGTTTGACGTCATAAAATATCACTATCTTTCCTAACATTTGGACCGTCTATGTTATTTAATCATCTCTTTTTATTCTATGCACACAACATCTATATCACGTCTGTCCATCTTGAGAGAAGGATCCTCTTGAGGTTTCTTCAAAAAGTGATATTGTGATGTATATAAATAACATTTGATAGATCCAAACAAAGTTATTCTTCTTGGACTCTGGAATTATTTATCAAGACGTTTCCAAAATACACACCTGCTTTACTCGAAGAACCTCACAACCATATTTATAAAAACTCAGCTATTTTTCTTCTAAGGATGTACAAATATCAGGCTTCTGTCGTTAGGGTTAGGTAAGGCTTTCTAGTTTAAGTGGAGATGGGAGGGCACTGGGAGTGTGTAGTTGTGTAACTGGTACACGCCCATTAGAAAGACAACAAGAAAAAAGTCTTGATTCCTGATGTGTTCATACTTTCCTGGGAGTGTGACAGCACCTTGGTTTCATGTGAAATGTCATTTTGATGATGTAATGTTTTAATAAAGTAGGCACTGCCAAGAGTACAAACTCATGTTTTTATATAGAAAATATCAACATAACATATTTAAAGGTTGTGATATGCAGAGGAGTAGTCAGGGTGTCCGCGGGGTCTTAAAAAAGGTCTTAAAAGCGAAATTGAAGGCTATTAAAAAGTATTAAAGGGAATTTTCCAAGGTATTCCATTTTGTAGCTTGTTTTCAATAAGTATATAAATTGTCCAAAGAGGTTGTATTCTACAGTCTGCCTGAATGTAATCATTGCGTAGTGTGATTCTGTGTAGTTTATTTATGGCATCCCGTTGGATTTGACGTCATCTGAACAGGACATCGCACGCTCACTGCTTGATAGCGCGCGAAGGTCCGTTTACGCCGGTTGTTAAACAACATCGTTATGGGGAAATGCAAGTTTGCGTCCAAATGGTTGGAAGATAAGGAGAAAGGACAATCAATACTGTATATAGTCAATGTGAGGTAAAGTGTGTCGCCAATGTAACCGGTTAAAACTCAAAGTGGCGATGAGGTCTTAAAATGTATGAAAAGGGTCTTAAAAAAGGTCTTGAAAGGTTTTACATTTGACTTCAGGATTCCTGCATATACCCTGGAATAAGATATGACCTGATAATGTCTTCCAGTGGCTTCAATTCATACTTTATTAAAGGTAGGGGTAGGTAAGTTTGAGAAACCGGCTCGAGATACACTTGTTGTTATATTCCATGGAATGCTCTTAACATCCTGATAGCAATGAATATCTGAAGTGCTTTGACAAAAAATCCAGAAAGAAATATCATCTGTGGAAGCTGTAGTACTGTAAAAAGTACGACCAATCATCTGAGCCGGCCCGGCTAAAATAACTGGATGGCCTACCTGCCTGTCAGCCTTCCATCTGTGCACAAACTTATCTCGTGCCCTCATTGGTCATGTGCGCGTTCGTGTGTGTTGGAGGAGGGGCTCTGTAAGGAAGTGGCAGATTTTCTCCGGTTGTGTATTTTCAAATTCTAGCGATCTCGAGCCGGTTTCTCAAACTTACCTACCCCACCTTTAAGGGTTGATAATATACATTCATACACACACATGTTCATATATATAAATACACACTTAGAAATTCCAACTCCCATCAGATGACCTCCTCTCTTACCTCATTCTGTGGAGTTTCCCCCTGCTGTGCTCTCAGGAAAAAGACTGTACTGTAGTAATTTAGTGTGCAGCGTGTAATTAGAAAAGCAGGGTAATGTGTGTGTGTGTGTGTGTTGTCATGCAAAGAGGAGATGAAGCGTCAGATAATGTGTGCTTTGCTTTAAATTCTTGGGGTGTTAAAAGCACGTTTGCAGACCCAGCGGTTATGGAAATGATGATGAAGTGGAATTTCTAGACGCATTTTTCAGACAGAGACTATGGGGACATGTTTCATGTTATTTTAAGGCTTACTTTATTAGACATTACATCATTAAAATGACATTTCACATGAAACCAGGCTGAGCACACCCTCAGGAAAGAATGAAGACATTTTTAGTTTTTTTATAATGGGCGTCTTCCACTTTCATAACTACACACTCCCAGTTGCCTCCCGTCACATAGCTTCAACTAAAAAGAGCCCCTCTGAGACCCTCTCTCTTGCAACCTAATCACTCAATGTCCTTTCTAAATGCATTCAGAGCATTTAAATAGCAGCTATGTTGAAATATAAAGAAGTAATGTGGTTCTGGAGTAGAGAATTAAATCACTCTCAGTCATTGTGTGGTATTTAAGCAGGAATGCCAAACTTAAGCTTTTTAAATACGAGGATTCTTTGCATTTCTTTCTCATAAATGCTCGTTAGTGTTTAGTGTCTCCAATGTTCAAAATGCTCTTTATTTTTCTCATACTGCCTGTGCTGCAGCACCTCTTTTCACCCTCTGTCTGAAACCAGAGCTGCTCTGATTGGTTAGCTGGCCGTCTCTGTGGTGATTTGTCAACCGTTTAGAGATGTCCCGCCCCTTAGCCTATCACGTACAATGTGTTGGAGCGCTAGCCAATAGGAGTGTTACATAGTGATTTCACTATGTTCTGGATGTAAACAGAGGATTTTTATGCAGTCAAATAGATAACTGTTGAAACCTAAGTTGTTTATTTATGTTCATTCATTGACTTTAGAAGTTAATTTGGTTTCTTATTTTGAAAATATGAAGTTCTTTATAACCCTGTGTGTTTTCTAAGAGACGGTTATCTTGATATCTCAGGAATGCCTTGAAGGAAATGTCTTAATTTTTTTTAGTCAAAGTGGACGTTTGTACCAAATTTAAACTTGTTAGAATTTGGTCATCAAAGGTAAAAAGACACTGTGACGAAAAAACTAATTTTTACCCATGACTCAATAACGTACACACCAATTTTGACAATTTCACACGAATATCAAATGGCTTTTAAGGATAAAGTTGTGACATTTTGGACAGACATGGATTTTAACTGCATTTCACTGATTTGCAGCGAGGAGGGAGTTCTAGTAGTGGAGGGGAAAGCGATTGTTAGCGGATGAGTGAAAGTGGGCCAGAGCCATTTGTTGGACAGAGTCAATATTTGCCAGTGATTTGCACATTGGCAGGAAGTGACCTTGATGTGAGCCGGAGCTCATTGTGTTTGGTCGACAGAGAGGTGAAACAGCTCTGTTTTATCCCTTTTGGAAAGAATCCCACTCACATAAACAAGACAAGCTTTTAGGAGAAGGAGAGGAAATCTGACATCTGGCTTTCAGAGCAGACCTGTCAGCAAGGCTGTACATATAAACACATTTAAACGGGGTAATAAGCAGCGTTCCTTTTCATAATATCAGAACATTTCCTGCCTGACGACCAGCTTAAGTTTTTTTTTGCGACACCCAGAAGATTTTTGACGTCAACCTGAATCCACACTTTATTTATTGGTTTTTCCCCACAACACAATAACAGGAGAAAATACAGAGTACAAATGCAGGTGCTATATAAAAAAACAAATACAAAAAGATAATAACATAAAAAGACCGAATCCATCTTCTTTAAAAAAATGTAAAAAAAGATATACTTACAGTGTTAATTTCGTCAACGAAAACTATGACGGAAAATGTTCGTCAACGACCTTTTTTACACGACTAAGACGAGACGATGACGAGCTAAAAATAGATTCTTGATAATAAAAACTATGACGAAATGTATATTTAGTTTTCGTTGACGAGACGGGACTAAGGTGTTAATGGTGGACTATCGGACATTCAAAATGCAGGGTATTTTCCCCCAAGTGTCCGTCTTGTCTGTCAAAATGCATCTTACGGTCTTTTTATGTTTCATGTGGAACCTATATGCTGCAGGTCTCCCTTGAAAAAGAGATCTATGATCTCAATGGGACCAATTTGGTTAAATAAAGGTTTGAAATGACATGAAATGAAATGAAATGACGGTTCTAATTTGCAATATCATTATTTCCGCTCTCTTCACTCCAGAAGAGCGATCTCCCGGTGTCTCTCTGTGTGCGGGGGGGTGGGGCCTCTCTCTCTCTCTCTGTGTGCGGGGGGTGGGGCCTCTCTCTCTCTGTGTGTGGGGGGCGGGGCCTCTCTCTCTCTCTGTGTGCGGGGGGTGGGGCCTCTCTCTCTCTCTGTGTGTGTGGGGGGAGGGGCCTCTCTCTCTCTCTGTGTGCGGGGGGTGGGGCCTCTCTCTCTCTCTGTGTGCGGGGGGGTGGGGCCTCTCTCTCTCTCTGTGTGGGGGGGGGTGGGGGCCTCTCTCTCTCTCTGTGTGGGGGGGGGTGGGGCCTCTCTCTCTCTCTCTCTGTGTGGGGGGGGTGGGGCCTCTCTCTCTCTCTCTCTCTCTCTCTCTGTGTGCGGGGGGCGGGGCCTAACGCACGTTGCAGCGGCGTGCACACAGATTTTTAAGAGTAGTAGTACCGTTAAAAACCTTAACGATACCCATCCCTAGATATTGGTGTTAAGAGAGTGAAATGTTGCTTTACGAATTCCAACACTTGATGCTGTCACCTTGATTCCAATTTCAGATTCCTGTATTTGCCTAACTGAATTGGTTTAAAGAGAGAAAACATTTTGACTAGAAGTTGACTAAAATGTAATTGTTCATCGACTAAAACTATGAAGGATAAAAAGGACTAAAATGTGACTAAAACTAATAAAAATTTTCGTCTTAAGACTAAATCTAAAATAGCTGCCAAAAGGAACGCTGCTTACACATTATCTTTCCTAACATTCAGACTGTCTCTGTTGTAATTTCATTTTCTCTTTTGAATCTATGCACACACCATCTATATCACGTCTGTCCACATAAACATAGACAAGCTTTTAGGAGAAGAAGGGTGATGTCTCTGCCAACAGATTATATGCAAAGCTCCAGACTTGTTAAAGGTTTATTGTCTCGGGGAAAGTCCCATTCATAAACACAGAGCGGTGGGAGAAGATAACTGCTTTCAAATGTGCAGAATTTCCCCTTTTCAACAAACCACTGTTCATTCCACCTGCACGCCATGAGCCCAGTGTTTTCATAATACACTTTATTCATATAGAGCACCGTTCATGCTTGACGCAAAGTGCTTTACAGAGAATGACAATAACAAATGAGGAACATAATTAAAATATGTAAAAACAATAAAACGTGAACAGTGATACTAGTAAGCCAAATTAAAAAGATAGGTCTTTAATTTACTTTTAAAAAGTCCAATCGAGGTTGCTGTTCTAAGGCAAGTTTATTTATATAGCACATTTAGAATATAGACATTCAGAAACATATTATGAAATGACATTTAAAAACACTAATTTAAAAGCAAAGGTACATGAATAAAAGTCACAGTGCAGTGTGAGACATCTGAAATGTTGAGCTCTGACTCAATCATTGATAACCTTTTAGCAGAAATCGTTTTCTATCACCTCCCTTTCTTTCTACTTTCTTTCTTAACTTGTCCTTTAGTTATCTCAAGTGTTTCGTGCTAAACGAACCCCCCTTTGGAAAATTATAATCTGACCCCATGGTACCTTTTAGTTTTCGCCGAAACTATTCCTCTTTTTTATTTTTAAATACACATTAGTTAAGTTTACTTTGTCTTTCTAGGACTTTTTTGGTGTCCTCCGCGAACCAGGGTCTTGAAACCAAAACAGATTCCTGTACCCCATGGTACCTTTTTAGTTTAGCCAAAACTATTCCTCTTTTCCTTAAATGCACATTAGTTAAGTTTACTTTGTCTTTCTAGGACTTTTTTGGTGTTTGGTGGAACCAGGGTCTTGAAACCAAAACGGCACACGTAGGGGACTTTAACCCTAAAAATAATAAGCCTGAATATATCAATTAAGATCAATTGATAAGATGGGAAATGTTTGCGTTGCAGCAGCATAAAAAGACAAAAGAATAAGAGAAATTCAAACACTAGAAATAAACAATCCAAAAATATTTCTGAAATAGAAGTAAAATAGCATTAAAAAGTTAAAAAATATACATGTGGAAATACAAGTTTACAGTATCGCACTCTAGCTACAATACAAGAGAACTGGAATGAATGAAGCCACCGCAAGCTTTTTTCTGCTTCCCCTGCTCCAGCCTCTTGAAACGCAGCGCTAAGTGCCTTTGAATAAACCCCCGTGGTTTACACAGCTGCTGGACATTTCCTTTAAAGGAAGTGTGCTGCTGCAGCCGAGATGCCTGCTGTAACGACATGAGTGGATGCTTTATTTGCAGTATGCTGGCACAGAGGGTTTTAATGTGTTATAACAAGGAGCCTTCAGCCATTCAGCCAATTGGTTGATAAGACACGCTGCATTTGTTCTAAGTGATGCAAGTCCCACATAGTAGTGCAGTGGGCACGTTAACCCTCTTAAAATCCGTAATTCAGCATAAACTCTTAACAATACACCCCTTTCATATGTTGTAGTAGGCATATTATATTCACCTGTGACTGTTGGAAACTTACCTAAAATGTTTGATGGGCTTACTTTAACAATAATAATAATACATTTCATTTATATAAAGGCTACAAACATATGGAGGCGTGTGGCGCAGTGGATAGAGCCTTGGTGTTGGGATCAGGGGGTCACAGGTTCAAACCCCACTGCAGTCAGCATGTCGTTGTGTCCCTGAGACACTTCACCCCAAATTGCTCCTGTGGGGATTGTCCACAGTATTGAGTATGTAAGTCGCTTTGGATAAAAGGTAACATGTAATAATATAGCACACTTTAAAAGCAACGTCATCTCAAGGTGCTTCACAATGCTATGAGGAGAAATTAATAAAACAAATAAAATTAAAAGTTATCCAAGGAGCATATTGAATAAAATGTGGTCACATGACTCCTTCTGATGTTACTGCAGATCTGCTGTAAGCTAGCTAGCTAACGTAGCTAACGCAAACACTGACAGTTATGAGACGACTAACTCTGCAACTGAGCAATCCCTCCCAAAATAAGACAACGCAAACTTTTTATTTTTCCTCCCTCTTTTAGTCGCCAACATTAATTTTCTTTCTTTCTTGGGAATCAACTTTTTTTTTTAGTCGACTTTTTTATTTTATAATTTTGTCAACTTTATTTAGTCAACTTTTTTTTTTGGTCAACTTTTTTTCAATTGTTTTTTGTGTCCCCAACAATTTTCACAATTTCCCTTTTTTGTCATCAACTTTTTATTGTTTTGTTGCCCTTATTTGTTTTGTCATCAACTTTCTTCTCCTTTTGTCACCAAATGTTATTTTTCTGCCTGCAACTATTTTGAAAGAGTCTTGGGTTGTTGTTGCTCATTTGGCGGCCGCAGTATAAAACCTCATGGTAACGACTCTGATCTTATAAAGTAGAGCTGCCACCTAAATGTCAATGAATGAAATCATTAGCTTCAGTTTCAAACCTTGTGTTAAAGGTTTCTGGTGCGTCATCGTTCACTTAACAACACGGTGCGACACAGTGTTCAAAGCTAGGCTTGTGTCAAAATGACCTTACTGGAAACCCAGCTGTAATGGAAACACTGAGAAAAGGAGGCAGAGCAGTGAAGCAAACCGTGTTTCTGCACCTTCGTTTCCCTCCAATGGAAACTCAGCTTCCTGAAATGGAATAAAAACTATCGCTAACGGGCCGTCTCCACAGCAGCGTTAAAAAAATCTTGGAGGTGGGCGTATCTGAAGCTTGAGGATTTTTTGCGAGCAACCAATCACATGAATCTCCCTCCCGCGACATACGAAGCAAAAAAGCCCGAAGTAAACTGGATATAAACTCCCCAAACAGGCGAAAACATACCACTGTCTCTGCCACCTCCCTCCATGCCTGGCTCCTCCGGTTTATATCCCGGTAGGTAAATAGGGACTGGTCATAAAGCACCGGGTGATTGATTCGCTACCGCTAATTCCTCCTCCATGTTTTGGAATATGAGGAAATGACCTGCGGTATGTCTCTCCCAGCATACACGCCGTTTGATTGGCTAGAGCTTGAACTGTCAGATTTGCGTACACGGGATTTGATTGGCTGACGCTTCCACCTCAGCCTCAAAAGTTGAACATTGTTCAACTTTGAATCCTCAAAATCCTGAAAATCTCCGCTCGCCTGCCCACAATGCAGTTCGGCGAAAAGTGAGGGAAAGTGACGTCACCCCATTCAAAGTGAATGGGCAGAAGCGTTTCAAGATTTTTTTAACGCTGCTGTGGAGACGGCCCGTAATGATTAAGTCAGTTGTCAGTCTTCAATAGTGATTTATTGTCAGAGTTTATAGATTTGTTGTATCTTCACGGCACAGCCTACTGTAGGGCTGTGCAATTAATCGTATTTTAATCGCAATTACGATTTTGGCCTGCCACAATTACGAAAACAACATAATCGAAAAAAACGATTATTTTGCTTTGCTAGGTTGTGACAGTGCACTGCAACATATTTGATCTAATTTATTTGTATTTATCCTATTTACATATGTTTAGTAGCTTGTTGAAGTGCGCTCCCAAATATTTGTTGATCTTGTTTATTGGTATTTATTATTTTGATATTATTTATTTAAATGTATCATTTATTTTATTTATTTTTGTATTGGTTTTTCAGTTGAATTATACGCTCAGGGAAATCAACAGTTAAAAAGATACTGTTCAAATTATTATTTGTATTTAAAAGTTCAATAAATGGATGTTTTTAAAATCAATGAATAATCGTATTTAATAATCGTGATATCAATTATTGACCAAAATAATCATGATTTTTGCCATAATCGCACAGCCCTAGCCTACTGTATATTTTTTTCTACTTTTTAATGCTGCTTCAATTCTATTTTGAGACGTTTAAATTCTAGTATTGTTTATTTCTACTCTTTAATCTCTCTTGTACTTATGTGGAGTGTTTTGTTGTTTTTTATGCTGCTTCAACGCAAACATGTCCTTAATTGGAATCAATAAAGTACCTTTTATCTTAAAGCATTTAACAAAAGGTGTAATATATTGCTTATAAAAGATGAGAAAGACGGGAGAAATAATATATAAATATATCTGTACATGTCGCACATATAATAAAACATGGGTTTAAATGTTGATGCAAACATCTTTTATTATGCAAAATAATTGGGGCAGCTGAACAAGTAACCACAGATGGAGAAATGCTGCTGAAAAGGAAATAATAAATCTGACCTTTTATATTTTTTTCATGTTAGTGTTAATAGAGCAACTCTCACAAAACCTAATTCCCCATTAAATTCCCGCAATAAATAAAGAATTCTGATTATCTGATGTTTTTATGACTCACTGAGACGGCTGGATGTCATAAAGCAGTGTTAAGTTGTGGGTAAAGAGTTTAATTTCATATATTGGTTCAGTCTTCGCCTCACAGAGCAGCACGGGAGGGGAAGATCTTTCATTCAGTCAAAGCCAATTATCATCTGATCACATTTCTGGGGAACGGTTTGAGTTTTTTGGCAGATTTGTGACCTCGTACCGTCCAAACTTTCAGCCATGCACAGCTCTGACCAAAAATGATCGGCATCTCCACCACCGCCCTCATAACTCTGAGTTTGATTTGTTTCATGAAACCAGAGCTCGGGGACCTTGATCTCTTCCCTCCTGCTGCTCCTGTCATCTTCCCTAACTCAATCTGACGGTTTTATCACATGCGTTTCACCCACAGTTTGCAGAATAAACCCTTCAAAGCTCTCCATTCCCTTTCAGCCTTGCAGAAATGTTTTCAGCATGTTTCATCACAGACAATCTCTGCTACATGCTACAAAGTACACACATCCTTTACTGAAGTAGAAGTACAGATACTCGTGTTTAAAAATACTCTGGTAAAAGTAGAAGTACTGACTAAACTTCTTTACTCAAGTAAAAGTAAAGAGGCTTTGAAATGTACTTAAGTAAAAAGTACCCATAACTAGCAGCTGTTTTAAAGAGTACCTGACCTCCCTTTATATTAATAGAACAATAATGTCATTGTTAGCTAATGAATGTTTCCATGCTGAACAACGGCAACATGACAATGTTTTCATTGGTCCCTCTTCTTTAGAGAAGACCAGGAAATGATGGATACACGGATCGTGTTCAAATCAATAGGCACGCAATGACTCTAAATAATAATGATCACGCCACCAAACAGACATTCAAACTAAAGGAACCAGCCTGTTTGGAAAATGTGAGAAGTAGAAAGTACAGGTATTTGTGTTCAACATGTAAGAAGTAGAAAGTACAGGTCAACATGTAAGAAGTAGAAAGTACAGGTATTTGTGTTCAACATGTAAGAAGTAGAAAGTACAGGTATTTGTGTTCAACATGTAAGAAGTAGAAAGTACAGGTATTTGTGTTCAACATGTAAGAAGTAGAAAGTACAGGTATTTGTGTTCAACATGTAAGAAGTAGAAAGTACAGGTATTTGTGTTCAACATGTAAGAAGTAGAAAGTACAGGTATTTGTGTTCAAAATGTAAGAAGTAGAAAGTACAGGTATTTGTGTTCAACATGTAAGAAGTAGAAAGTACAGGTATTTGGGTTCAACATGTAAGAAGTAGAAAGTACAGGTATTTGGGTTCAACATGTAAGAAGTAGAAAGTACAGGTATTTGGGTTCAACATGTAAGAAGTAGAAAGTACAGGTATTTGTGTTCAACATGTAAGAAGTAGAAAGTACAGGTATTTGTGTTCAACATGTAAGAAGTAGAAAGTACAGGTATTTGTGTTCAACATGTAAGAAGTAGAAAGTACTGGTATTTGTGTTCAACATGTAAGAAGTAGAAAGTACAGGTATTTGTGTTCAAAATGTAAGAAGTAGAAAGTACAGGTATTTGTGTTCAACATGTAAGAAGTAGAAAGTACAGGTATTTGTGTTCAACATGTAAGAAGTAGAAAGTACTGGTATTTGTGTTCAACATGTAAGAAGTAGAAAGTACAGGTATTTGTGTTCAAAATGTAAGAACTAGAAAGTACAGGTATTTGTGTTCAAAATGTAAGAAGTAGAAAGTACAGGTATTTGTGTTCAACATGTAAGAAGTAGAAAGTACAGGTATTTGGGTTCAACATGTAAGAAGTCAAAGTAAAAAGTCATCAGAAAAATAAGTAGTGGAGTAAAGTACTGATACCAGAAATATGTACTTAAGTACAGTAACTAACCAAGTATTTGTACTCCACTACTTCCCACCTACATTTCTGTCCGGATCACAAGATAAATGTGGCTCTGCCCTCTTAGGAAAACATTTATGAGTGTGCGAGTGTGTGGAGTGAAGGATCCTTTTGTGAGGCTGTTTCTTCATCTGTTCGTTGAGATGTTGGCGACTCGTAAAGGTCAGCAGCAGCTCTCTGGCTGCAGAAACACACTCTCATGCACACTGAAGCTTTTGTTCTGCAGCTCCTTGTTGCCCCGATCTGAACAACCACGCTCTCATAGGATTGGATTTCATCAGGCAGGCCAGGTTCTCACTGGCATTTTTGTGGTTATTACAGCTCCAAAAGGTCCAAAAGTCCCAAAATACGGGGCCTTTTAGGACTTCTTAACTGTCAAAATGCTTGTTTTGAATGACTTATGGCGCGTTTCCACTACAGCGCGGAGCACGGTTTAAGAGGGCTGTGACGTCAGCGGCCCGTCTTTGGTTGCGTTTCCACTTGGCCTAGTACCGGCCGGCGGGCCCTAATTCACAGTTTTTCTGGCCTCATAAAATCGCGGGTCTAGGGCCAGAGACAACGAGGCTGAGTCGGGCTGAGTATGCTAAACTAGAGAGAGCATCGCTGGCAAGGGGGCTACAACTACAACAAGATGGACATATTTGACCGTGATTTAATTGTAATACACGTTTCAAAATTATGCCGAAGTAACAACATACTGATACTGGTTAGTAAAAACCATGAATTAATGCTTTGTCAAGTCTGCAGACAGACGGCAGGCGAAAAACCTTTTAAAATGCGTGTTTTCTAAATGGAGATTGGCTAAGCTAACGCAGTATATGCTCCGACCGTCCACACTCACAACAACGGCCTATACAGACATAAATAAACCAGCGACTGTATTCGCCATGACACAGGCAGTCTGTGGTTTGTACTTGTTTAACTTTTGTCTAGTTTCTGAACAGATATGAGGAGCTGTGAGCTCTGAGTGCTAACAGCTAACGGCTGTGTTGTTTTTCTGGGGTTCTCATTGAAGATGACGTCACGGCTCCGCCTACACTGCGTTACTATAGATACTGCCCCAGTTCCTAAACTGTAATGGAAATGCGCCATAAAGTGAGCCAGTCCTAACGAGGCCTAACCATACCGAGCGAGGCCGTGTAGTGGAAACGCGCCATAACAGTCCTCAACCTCAAAATACACAGCATCAGTAATGTGAAAGCAGCAAATCACATCAGAGATTCTTGAATCAGCGAATGTCTTCTGGTTGATCAATTATTAAAGTTTTAGCTTTTCCAAAAACACAAGAGCAAGAGTATGGACAGATGCTCTTCATTCAGCTACAAACGTTAGCATGCATGGCTAAATAGAGCCGTACGGTTAAATATTGTTGGAGCTAACATGAAAAACACAAAGCAAAATATGGTTGGAAAAACAACCTTTTTTTTCAAGATAAAAGATCTTTATATCCTAAACGAGCTGTATCTCAAAAGATCAAAGTTACTTCTAGAATAAAGATCTGTATGAGAAGCTTTTTAAACTCTTGTTATAGAGTGAAAACAAAGTGTCTGGTGTCTCCTCAGATTTCTCCGAGTACAATGGAAAGGAATCCATGCTTTTGATTCCTGTTTCTCCTCCTTTGTTCAAGTGGAAATTCATGATGACTGCGGCGGTTTAAATCTTCCCCTCTCCTCCCTTCCCATGATTCCCTGATTAGATTCCTGAAATGCAGACAGGAAAAGAATTTGGGAGGACAGAACTTCCACCCAGTCTGTTTCTTCCCTCGTCTCCTGTTAACCCCTGCCTGTTTTAAAAAAGAAAGAAAAGGAGGTTAAACGCAGCCATTTCCTGTTCTGAGAAACATCTTGAATCTGAAACCTGTGAAGAATGTGCTGATAAACATCTGGAGGTTGTGTCATGTTGTGCTTCAGTCTGGCTTGAGAACAAGGATTAGAAAACAAGTAATGTGTGAAATGCATCTAGAGTTACTCACACACACACTCAAACACACACACACACACACACACACTCTCACACGCACACTCACACACTCACTCTGTGTTTGTTTTTCAGGGGAATCTGGGCTGGGGAAGTCGACCCTGATCAACTCCCTCTTTCTGACAGAACTGTACTCCCCTGAATACCCGGGCCCTTCACACAGAATCAAGAAAACTGTACAGGTAAAAACTTTTTTTCTTTCGTTCACTTGTACAGGAATGTCGTATTTCTGTGTTGGACCCTTTTAGTTTAGCAGGATAATCTCCACATATTAAAACTACTTTATGATTTCTGAAGTAAAAAGCTAACGTTAAGCTAAAGGTGGCTAATGTTGGGCTATAAAGGAACTACAGCACGGTCACGTGACTTCACGTCACCACCGCTAAGCTAAAGGTGGCTAATGTTGGGCTATAAAGGAACTACAGCACGGTCACATGACTTCACGTCACCACCGCTAAGCTAAAGGTGGCTAATGTTGGGCTATAAAGGAACTACAGCACGGTCACGTGACTTCACGTCACCACCGCTAAGCTAAAGGTGGCTAATGTTGGGCTATAAAGGAACTACAGCACGGTCACGTGACTTCATGTCACCACCGCTAAGCTAAAGGTGGCTAATGTTGGGCTATAAAGGAACTACAGCCCGGTCACATGACTTCACGTCACCACCGCTAAGCTAAAGGTGGCTAATGTTGGGCTATAAAGGAACTACAGCACGGTCACATGACTTCACGTCACCACCGCTAAGCTAAAGGCGGCTAATGTTGGGCGTGATGACGTTAGTCGTCTCATGTAGACACTTGTTAGCAATAGCCATTTTTGTATTCACCAGTGGGGTATTTATTGACGTATTTTATGTCGTAGAACAAACCGTTAAAAACTCTTCAGCTTGTGTTTACCACATACACCTCAGGCTAACATTCAGAAAACCATTGACCTCAAGACCAGGGGACAGGAAGTAATAAAATACTGACTTATCTCCATGTTTATGGACTCATTCCTTGACCTAAAGTTTAAACTAGAGGTTTCCTTCACTCGGTCAGTTAAAGCGTCAGATTTATTGTCTCTCAGCTGCAGGTAAATCCTCTGAATACTTTGTGTATGACATCGTGTTTCAGCTGTTCCACCCATGTGTTTGTGTTGGACAGAGAAACCGGTTCATCTGCTGCAACAAGAGAGGGATTGTGTCCCAATTTCAAATTAGGCAACGAAATCGGATTATTAGATTTAACCCAGATGTAACACTTCCCTATACATCAACATTCACGGATTACAATGATGACAGGAGTCAAGTTTTCACATGTATTTACCTAAAGATTTATTTATCTTTAGCTCAATTGATGGCTTGTGTGAGTTCTCTATCTTAGTCTGAATTTAGCACTATATGACGTCCCTAACTTGGACAGCAATCCTAACAAATGACGCTGTATTTCCTGTGTCTGAATGATAGTAGTTATCATACACCTCCATTAAACTGTGTACTGCACAAACCCCAAATAAACAGACAACTTCCTGTGGAGATAAAACCAGGCACGCGCCTCTGTGTACAGTAAACTAAAGGAGCTTCTTTAACAACAAATATGAGGCCTTTGTCTCTTTTACAGGTTTACTTTCTACCCTGTTTACTCTTGTCTCTTCATCGGTGCGACCCAAATATTGTTTATTTCTTAGCTTTGCTGAAAAGCATAGTTTCACTGGTCTTTAGTTAGATATAGGTCGCATTCACACCAGCCTTGTATAGTCCGGTTGAATCGAACTCTGGTGCGTTTAGCCACTTGGTGCTGTTCGTTTGGGTCGGTGTGAACGCAGCCCGAGACCTCTGAAGTGAACTAAACAACCGGACTCTGGTCCGCCTAAAAGAGGTGGTCTCGGACCGCTTGCAAGTGAACTCTGGAGCGGTTAATCTCTGGTGTGAACGCAGTCCGCACCAAAACATAGGAAACGTAGTATTTACGAGTCACAAGAACGTGGATGTCTTCAAAATCTTTAGCGAAAGAGTCTTTCAAGACATCCGCGGTTGTTTAGTTAAAGAGTGAAGCAGAATTAAGTGTTGAACAGTGTCGTGTAAAGTGAAAATGCTCCGTCAACTATACCTAAAAGTAAGAGCCCCCTGTCGGTGAAACC
This sequence comes from Trematomus bernacchii, assembly GCF_902827165.1. Taxonomy (NCBI): domain Eukaryota; kingdom Metazoa; phylum Chordata; class Actinopteri; order Perciformes; family Nototheniidae; genus Trematomus; species Trematomus bernacchii. Next base: position 867,508 of record NW_022987607.1, read on the forward strand.
CCCTCCTTACTGCAGAACGTCTCCCATTATATGTTATAATGTTTTTTAACGGACGTTGTCTTATATAATCATATGCTCGGGGCGCTAGAGTCCATTGATATGCTCTCCAGATTAACAACAGCATGAAAATAACCTGCCGATGCTCCATGGCGGGGGCTGCGGTAGAAATTGCCGGGATTTGCGTTTTTACCCCCTTAATGTCTGACCAATGGTTGAACAGCATTTCCGCTGTCCGTTTGAGTTTTGCCCGTGTGAACGCAAACCGAACCTTCTGAAAAACTGTCGTCTGGTGCGCACCAGAGAAGCGACCATAGACTGGTTTAAAGCCAGTAGCACCAGTTATGACCACACCTAGCATTTAAAGAAATGTGCAGTGATAATTATGCTTATTATGTCAGTCACTCGGCACGTTTATCAAGGTCAGATGTCAGCAGGTTGATGAACATTAACCTCATTAAAAGCTCTATTAAACTCAAATGACCGACCCACTTGTGTTTTACTACTTTACTTCAGTTATAACATTTTCAAATCATAATTTTTGTGAGCTGAAATGTCATATAGGGCTGTGCAATGTAACTTTATATCATCGAAATCTCGCTATTAGATCAGATATTGTCTTAGATTTTGGATATTATGTTATTCTAAGTGTCTTTTCAAAGTTTTAAAAGGCTGCTTTTACAGTAAAATTATGTAGTTTTCTGAATTTACCGGCTGTTCTAGCAAACAAATACGTTTTAATAAGCCTGTAGAATTTGACTTTTGGGTGGGGATATCTCTGCAGCTCCACAATACTTCATTCAAAATGGTATATCAAACATATTTAGCCTTAAACAAACATTGTGCTTCCTGCATTTTGAACATTGCACTCGTCCAAACTGTGATGTTGGTAACATTTAGATTAATTGTGCAGCTGGAAAGCAGCTCTCAATGTTTCTGTTTGAGAGGTTCAGGGTTTGGCTGTTTCCTCAAATAGAGCCGCAGCTGCTTCACGGCAGAGCCTTTTGAAGTGAAATCTGAGACTGCCGTGTGAACGAGCACACACTCCTCTCTCTGTCTGTAGTTACAGTGTGTGTTAGTGTGTGTGTGAGATGGTGTGTGTACAGTAGCTGCACGCTGAAGATCCTCCCTTCACCTGTTCCCTCTGATCTTCTGCTTTACGGTAAATCTCCTAATCCCCCACACACACACACACTCACACTCACACTCACACTCACACTCACACTCACACTCACACACACACACACACACTGAGCTGCCAATTAGTTCACCTGCCTGTTACACCCTATCTGCACTTATTAAAAGTTTAAGTCAGATTTAGTTGGTGTGTGTTCTGTCGGCTCCTAAAATCCTCAACTTTTACTCTCAAAACTATCCGGTTGTTGTTTGTTATGAAATCAGAAATCCTTTAATCCTGGGTTACATTTAAACTCCGACAGCCAAGGGGACAGTGCAGAGAAAAGGCAAAAATAAAAATAAGTACATTTACATTTAGATTTAAGAGGCAAGAAAACGTTAACAAAATAAAATCAGATAAGTACTCTTCAATGGTAAAAAGATAGTATATATTTGATTGTATTATAATTTGTTTATATTGCACTTGGCACATATTGCTTGTTGTGTCTTGTCTGTTCTATTGTGTTGCCTGTTGTGTTGTTTGTTGCATCACAACAATCGGGTTGTTGTCTGTTGTGTTCAGAAATCAGGAGTCCATTTTTTATATTTATGGGGAAATTAACACTTACAGCGAACGAGGAAAGTGCAGATTAAAGGCGATATAAAGTAAGTAAACTAATATTCATGAGACAAGAACACATTTAGCAGCATCATAGAAGCAAGTAAACGCATACACTTATTGAAGTCGCAGCAAGTAATAACATTAAGTTGTACATTTGTATATTTTACTATACATTAGTATTATAATTAGGAGATATTGCATGTAGAATATGTTACCTGTCTCGTTGCAACAAGTAGAGCAGCTTCCTCCTCTCTCTCTCTCTCTCTCTCTCTCTCTCTCTCTCTCTCTCTCTCTCTCTCTTTTCTCCCTCTCTCTCTCTCTCTCTCTCTCTCTCTCTCTCTCTCTCTCTCTCTCTCCACACACAAATTACATCTGAAATATTTGTGGTCTCAACTCCTGCCAAAGAACGCTATGAACCCAGAGGAGTCCTGCATGTAATATTAGTTATTTAAGAGGAGGTGACTGACGGTGTTTCTGGTGAAGAGGCTCAGTCAGATCAGCTGAGGACAGAAATTATTATGATCCCCAGATCGTCTCCTGCTCAGACATGCCTGATCCCTGTTTACATCACACTGCTGATACAGTGTGTCACAAGATCATCTGATAGGACATGTTGCATTTTTAAAGGATACTCTCCCTCTCAGAAAACACGCTTCCTTTTAGATTCACAATTTAAATTGGACTTTAAGCCGATAGTTTAACGCACCTGACTAAAAGCATGACCCTTAAAGAGAACCACATGATGAACATACAGAGAGCCATGTTCAGATACATATCGTATTGTCAGGGCTAATGGGATTTACCTTTTTGTGTTAGAAATAGTAAGTGTTATTCTTCTGATAGTACTGTTTAAAGCCTCACGTCCCTATACGTAAGAAACCAAGAATTTAAAGTAGAAAATCCCTTGGACTTTTACATGTACTTGCATGTTTTCTGTTAAAAAGCTTAAAGTGGACCTATCATGCTATATTATAATAATATAGTGTAGGACCATACCTATATAAGGCATATTTATACTTTTTATACAAACAGATCATGCATTTTAGCCATGCCTCATTTCGCTCAATTTGAAAAATGTTAGCTCTGTTTTTGCAAGAGCTGATTCAGTGAGAACAGCACCACCTACAGGCCTGGCATATGTACTACAGCGTCTCCAGCGCTTTCGAACGGCAATGGCCGTGGCTGTCTCCTCCTGATTGGTGGAGTTGGCCCAATAGCCGTAGCGCTGACGTCAGGACAGTGTTCAAATCTGGATCAGTTTTTATCAGATCCGTTGCAGCCCCTTTTTTAGAGATTTGGGTATGGAGGAAAATAGAGAGGGTTGTGTTTTCTGACACTTGGTGAGTTCCCTGGAACACCGGGGACACATATTCATGTATGAAAGACGTACAAAAGTGCATTTTGCATGATAGGTCCCCTTTAAGGTAATATCTATCTATTTTTATTCAAGATTACATTTAAACGCAACACAACAACGGCATGATTTTTACTTTGCTCAGTACTCATTTTGACTTAATAGAGCTTAAATGATTAAACTTAGAAGTGCCTTCATAACCTGCTGCTAACATTAGATATAATTCTGGTAATTTCAACATCAGTTTGTGGTCTATAAAATGGAGCATTATGAGGTGGGTTTATTGATTGAATTCAACACATTGACAGGATGCTGCTAGGCCCGAACCCCGCAGGAACTTTAAAGACTAAAACAGTTTCATATTTGCAGAGTTTTGGCAGTACTTGATGCTGAAGTTAAACTCGTGACATTCTTTGACTTGAATCCATCACATGTGGTTGTTTTCCCACTGTACCGTCACAGTAAATGACACGTAAATAAGCGTGCAGTCCGTATGTAAAGCTGAAGTCTTCACATTCCTGACAGTCTGTGGTAGGTTTGTTGTTCCATCATGAGATCACTGTCTGTGGGCAGCATGTGTGTGTAACATGACTCAGCATGTCTTCTGGAGAAACACTTTATGGCTGTCCACAAAAACATTTCTTCAATTTGACCCAAAGTTTGTCTTGAAGCATCATTTCAGACACAGGGAGTATAGAGTGATGCAGGAGTGAGTCTGTTAGCATTTCATCACTTCCTGTCCCCTGGTTTTTAGCTTAGCAGTGGTGAAGTCATGTGACCGTGCTGTAGTTCCTTTATAGCCCAACATTAGCCGCCTTTAGCTTAGTGGTGGTGACGTGAAGTCATGTAACCGTGCTGTAGTTCCTTTATAGCCCAACATTAGCCACCTTTAGCTTAGCGGTGGTGACGTGAAGTCATGTGACCGTGCTGTAGTTCCTTTATAGCCCAACATTAGCCGCCTTTAGCTTAGCGGTGGTGACGTGAAGTCATGTGACCGTGCTGTAGTTCCTTTATAGCCCAGCATTAGCCACCTTTAGCTTAGCGGTGGTGACGTGAAGTCATGTGACCGTGCTGTAGTTCCTTTATAGCCCAGCATTAGCCACCTTTAGCTTAGCGGTGGTGACGTGAAGTCATGTGACCGTGCTGTAGTTCCTTTATAGCCCAACATTAGCCGCCTTTAGCTTAGCGGTGGTGACATGAAGTCATGTGACCGTGCTGTAGTTCCTTTATAGCCCAGCATTAGCCACCTTTAGCTTAGCGGTGGTGACGTGAAGTCATGTGACCGTGCTGTAGTTCCTTTATAGCCCAACATTAGCCACCTTTAGCTTAGCGGTGGTGAAGTCATATGACCGTGCTGTAGCTCCTTTTTAGCCCAACATTAGCCGCCTTTAGCTTAGCGGTGGTGATGTCATCTCAAAGGCATCTCAGTTTAGTCTTGATGGCATTTTATCTTTCTTAACGACTCACAGACTAAGAGTATTCCACCCATCTTGCAGTAGCTTTCTTTTTCACACCAGTTCGTATAAATCATGTTTATTTAGTTTTCTATGGAATTGAGGAGGTATTTAAAAAAGTATTAGTCATTGCACACGTTGTCAGGCCCCCCTGCCGGTAGCAGCTCTGGAGGTCAGAGGTCAGATCCAAACAGCCAGCCTGTGATGGATATCAGGACATGACTGATGCTGGTGATAATGAGCGGGGTCAAAGGGCTAAGGGTCCGCTGTAAAAGCTTTGCTGGGAAATGTTGTCTTTGTGATAAATGATGACGCCACAAAGAGAGCAGCTAAGCAGCGCAAACGAGATGTAGACGGGGCTGAGGTGGAGAAAGAAATCATCCCTGAGCTGAACAGGACTTTTTTACTGCAGCCATGTCAGCATAACGTAGCTGGAATTAATACATTATCAGATCCTGAATTTCAGTTTTCTTTTCAGAATGACAGTTTCTATTTGTCAGACAGTTTATAGATTTGTTATCTTCATGGTCATCTGTATATTTTTGAACTCTCTAATAATGGTTTATTTCTATTTCTATTTCTATTTTGAGATGTTTATATTTCAGAATTGTTTACTTCTACTCTTTTAATTTGTTATCATGTAAAATTCCTTGTTTTTTTTATGCTGCTGCAACAAAAAACAAAACAAAAATTGGGGTTAATAAAGTACATTTTATCTTAATTTCATGAGGTATTTAACAGTTTTAGGGCTTTGTTAGGTCAGTGAAATATCTTGTTAAGAAACATAAATGGATAACCATTAATTGAATCCTTTTGCCATGAATTTGTTCTGTAGTTTGGTGATTATAAATGTTTCAGTTAGCCTACCCCAAAATACTAATCCATTAACATTAAATCACATAAACGTACTCTCTGTCCCATCATTCATCCTAAGTAGTGTTCAAGAGGCCTCCCTACTATCTCTCAGCTCTTCTGTTTCTATGTTTCTGACTTTTTGCCCATGTTTGAGTTTTCATGTTGTTGTGAGGATCTGATGTGAAGCCTTCCTGCGGTGCAGAGAGAGTTCAGCCCTTCAGCCTGCGGTGCTCTAAGTGTACGTTATCGGCTCATTTAAACTGAGGTTAAGCTCAAATGTGGCTCAGGAAACTCTACAATTTCTCTAAAACTCCACACTGACGCCTCTCAGTCAGAACTCATAATCTGTCAGGAGTCATCAGCTTCAGGATGATATACATTAAAGGGGACCTATCGTGCAAAATGCACTTTTGTACGTCTTTTCTACATGAATATGTGTCCCCGGTGTTCCAGGGAACTCACCAAGTGTCAGAAAACACAACCCTCTCTATTTTCCTCCATACCCAAATCTCTAAAAAAGGGGCTGCAACGGATCTGATAAAAACTGATCCAGATTTGAACACTGTCCTGACGTTAGGACAGTGGCGCTACGGCTATTGGGCCAACTCCACCAATCAGGAGGAGACAGCCACGGCCATTGCCGTTCGAAAGCGCTGGAGACACTGTAGTACATATGCCAGGCCTGTAGATGGTGCTGTTCTCACTGAATCAGCCCTTGCTAAAACAGAGCTAACATTTTTCAAATTCAGCGAAATGAGGCATGGCTAAAATGCATGATCTGTTTAGTATTTTGAAAAACAAAAAGTATAAATATGCCTTATATAGGTATGGTCCTACACTATATTATTATAATATAGCATGATAGGTCCACTTTAAGTTGGACTGAAATCAAAGCCTATACATGGTGTTTGTGTTACCTATTGTGTTGCTTTTTGTCTTAGATGTTGGTGGTGACGTGAAGTCATGTGACCGTGCTGTAGTTCCTTTATAGCCCAACATTAGCCACCTTTAGCTTAGCGGTGGTGACGTGAAGTCATGTGACCGTGCTGTAGTTCCTTTATAGCCCCACATTAGCCTCCTTTAGCTTAGCGGTGGTGACATGAAGTCATGTGACCGTGCTGTAGTTCCTTTATAGCCCCACATTAGCCTCCTTTAGCTTAGCGGTGGTGACGTGAAGTCATGTGACCGTGCTGTAGTTCCTTTATAGCCCCACATTAGCCTCCTTTAGCTTAGCGGTGGTGACGTGAAGTCATGTGACCGTGCTGTAGTTCCTTTATAGCCCAACATTAGCCACCTTTAGCTTAGCGGTGGTGACGTGAAGTCATGTGACCGTGCTGTAGTTCCTTTATAGCCCAACATTAGCCTCCTTTAGCTTAGCGGTGGTGACGTGAAGTCATGTGACCGTGCTGTAGTTCCTTTATAGCCCAACATTAGCCTCCTTTAGCTTAGCGGTGGTGACGTGAAGTCATGTGACCGTGCTGTAGTTCCTTTATAGCCCCACATTAGCCTCCTTTAGCTTAGCGGTGGTGACATGAAGTCATGTGACCGTGCTGTAGTTCCTTTATAGCCCCACATTAGCCTCCTTTAGCTTAGCGGCGGTGACGTGAAGTCATGTGACCGTGCTGTAGTTCCTTTATAGCCTAATATTAGCCGCCTTTAGCTTAGCGGTGGTGACGTGAAGCTTCAGGAAGATATACACCAAGTTGGGCTGAAATGCTGTATGTATTTCAGGAGTGTGAATGTTTGTGTGTGAACAGCTGTGTGGCCTTCGCTTGACCTCAGAGAAACTGCTTCCCATCACTCACTCAGCCTGAGAGCCTGATCACGAGTCCCGTCTCGACCCCACAGACGCTTATCAAAGCTCGGACTCTGATCATTGTGGTGCGTTCAGTGCCGGCTCTGTTCACCACGTCTTCATCTCTCTAATGGCGCATTTCCACTGCAGCGCGTAGCACGGTTTAAGCGTGCCGTGCCAAACCCGGTCCGTTTTTTGTTGCGTTTCCACTAGGGGTAGTTCCAGCTAACGGGTACTTTTTCACAGTTTTTCTGGCCCTCCAAAATCGTGGTTCTTTCCGGGCCAACAACCGGGCTGAGTATGCTAAACTAGTGATGTGAGTGGCTACAACTACAACACAATGAACACATTTGACCATGATTTAATTGTAATACACGTTTCAAAATGATGCCGAAGTAACAACATACTGATACCGGTTAGTAAAAACCATGAATTAATGCTTTGTCAAGTCTGCAGACAGACGGCAGGAGAAAAACCTTTTAAAATGCGTGTTTTCTGAATGGAGATCGGCTAAGCTAACGCAGTATATGCTCCAACCGTCCACACTCACAACAACGGCCTACAGACATAAATAAACCAGCGACTGTATTCACCATGACACAGACAGTCTGTGGTTTGTACTTGTTTAACTTGTGTCTAGTTTCTGAACAGATATGAGGAACTGTGAGCTTGAGTGCTAACAGCTAACGGCTGCTGTTGGTTTTGTGGTTCTCATTGAAGATGACGTCACGGCTCCGCCTACACTGCGTTACTATAGTTACTGCCCCAGCTACTAAACTGTAATGGAAACGCAGCATAAAGTGAGCCTGGCCTACCAAGGCCTAACTATACCGTACTAAGCCGTGCGAGGCCCTGCAGTGGAAATGCGCCATAACGCTCTACACAGACCTGAGGTTGCATGTTTAGAAGATGCTAAATAGTTTTGGTCTACTGTGAGTAATGGGTTTGCAGCGCTGATTTAGTTCTGAGAAACTCCCTCTGGAAGGAATACTTTGCAGACCATTTACACAGGCAAAGAACACCTATCGAACACACTACAGGAGAGGGAGTGTCACACGAAGCAGAATAGGGCCTCTTTAATATTTCTTCATGTGCAAACACTATTCCACGAGCTAAAACCATTCGACTGTCAGGTGCTGTTGGTCAGATATTAACTGAAGACACCTGTTGTGTCGGCTCACTGGTAGAAAACAAACCTGTGTAACCTTGTGAATAAATAGTTAAATATAAACTAATATGCATGAAGTGTCACATGCTGAAACTCATGATGCTGTGGCTTTGGCTTTGGTCATCTTTATAGATGTTTTACAAAAAGGTACTTCTACTTGCACTCATGCAGCAATGTGCAATACAGACTGGAGAGAAATTGGGTCGAAGCACTGATACGTTTAAGGGAATAGACTCTATGGCAACTGGTCTGCAATTTTAATGTAAATTAATTGTAGTTTATGGTTGTTTCTGCTATTTAAATCTCGTGTACCTGCAGGACTGCAGATGGAAATGAGCTAAAAGCTATATCTTGCAAAAATCATCTCTTCCTTTTTTTAGATTAATGTTTTTATCCATGCTCTCTGGTTTGCACTTGTTTAAAACACAGTAAGGTACGTTTATTTATATAGCACAATTTCAGACACAGAGGCAATTCAAAGTGCTTTACATCATCATTAACATTTAAAGGTGGGGTGGGTAATTCACTTCAGAAACACTTGTTATATTCCATGGAATGCTCTTAACATCCCGATAGCAATGAATACATTAAATGCTTTGCCAATAAATACATACAAATATGTCATCTGTGGAAGCCGTGGCGCTGTAAAAAGCACGACCAATCATCTGAGCCGGCCCGGCTAAAATAACTGGATGGCCTACCTGCCTGTCAGCCTTCCATCTGTGCACAAACTTATCTCGTGCCCTCATTGGTCATGTGCGCGTTCGTGTGTGTTGGAGGAGGGGCTCTGTAAGGAAGTGGCAGATTTCTTCCGGCTGTGTATTTTCAAATTCTAGCGATCTCGAGCCGGTTTCTCCATTCTTACCTACCCTACCTTTTAATAAGAAGACAACAGAAAGGAACACAATGGAATAACAGATTCATAAAAACCATGCATAAAAGAGATAGTTTAAACACAACATTGTAAATAGAGCAGGTGCTAAAACAAGTTAAAAGAATTCTGGGTAAGCAGCTGAAAAAAAGTAATGTAATGTAATGTACAGTATTATAAAATATTTTCTATGTGTTCCTCTGCAGGTGGAGCAGTCGAAGGTCCTGGTGAAAGAGGGTGGTGTTCACCTCCTGCTCACCATCGTGGACACGCCGGGGTTTGGAGACGCCGTGGACAACAGCAACTGGTGAGTTCATTTACCTCACTGTGATCAGAGGTGGCAAGTAGTGGAGTACAAATACTTTGTTACTGTACTTAAGTACATGTTTCTGGTATCAGCACTTTACTCCATGACTTTTTACTTTGACTTCTTAGATTTTGAACACAAATACCTGTACTTTCTACTTCTCACATTTTGAACACAAATACCTGTACTTTCTACTTCTTACATTTTGAACACAAATACCTGTACTTTCTACTTCTTACATGTTGAACACAAATACCTGAACTTTCTACTTCTTACATGTTGAACACAAATACCTGTACTTTCTACTTCTTACATGTTGAACACAAATACCTGAACTTTCTACTTCTTACATGTTGAACTCAAATACCTGTACTTTCTACTTCTTACATGTTGAACTCAAATACCTGTACTTTCTACTTCTTACATGTTGAACACAAATACCTGTACTTTCTACTTCTTACATGTTGAACACAAACTTCTTACATTTTCCAAACAGGCTGGTTCCTTTAGTTTGAATGTGTGTTTGGTGGCGTGATCATTATTATTTAGAGTCATTGCGTGCCTATTGATTTGAACACGATCCGTGTATCCATCATTTCCTGGTCTTCTCTAAAGAAGAGGGACCAATGAAAACGTTGTCATGTTGCCGTTGTTCAGCATGGAAACATTCATTAGCTAACAATGACATTATTGTTCTATTAATATAAAGGGAGGTCAGGTACTCTTTAAAACAGCTGCTAGTTATGGGTACTTTTTACTGAAGTACATTTCAAAGCCCTCTTTACTTTTACTTGAGTAAAGAAGTTTAGTCAGTACTTCTACTTTTACCAGAGTATCTTTAAACACGAGTATCTGTACTTCTGCTTGAGTAACGGATGTGTGTACTTCTACATCTCTGACTGTAATATACTGAAGATGTTTCCCTGTACTGTAACGTGTTTCTGTTCCTCAGCTGGCAGCCGGTCATCGACTACATCGACAGTAAGTTTGAGGATTATCTGAACGCAGAATCTCGAGTGAACAGACGTCAGATGCCCGACAGCAGAGTGCAGTGCTGCCTCTACTTCATCGCTCCCTCCGGACACGGGTACGCACCACAGGAATACATATATATATATCTGTAACTACTCTGGTCTTGAAAGAACATTACGCATCGAACTGATGTCCACAATCACGTTTATTTACCTCTTGGAACAATTATGAAACACCGTGAAAACGTGTTCGTCTAGTAGACCAGCAGTAGAAAGGCACGTTATTGACATTTAGCGCAGTTTTACTCACAAAGTAAACATCCGGGGCTAGAGGTCACATGACATCCGGGAAAGATAACTCTTATCATTTTTAACAATATAAAACAAAGTTCAAGCATACATTACATTCTCTTCAAGAATACAAAACAATAAATAAGGGCACTTCCTCTCTTTAACCAGGTAAAAGTCTCATTGAGTTTAAAATCAGTTTTTCCAGAGCGACCTGGCGCAGCATGAACAAAGTTACAACAGATGAACACAAAACAATACAGGCAGACGAATACAGCTGTAAAACACTAATGAAATGGCACGGTAACCAGTCAATATGCAAATAAAAGTAATCATAATGATGGGGGGAGATTCTGAAGAGTCGTATCGGGAATTTCTCATACTTTTTTCCCGTTGTCTTTATTAATCTTTTCCACATTTATAAGCACACACAGGAAAAAGACAACACACAAAAACAAAGACGAAAAAATGTACGTTGCATCCCTGCTAAATTAGAAAGTTAACAACCATGACATAAACTGACATGGCAGCTTTAAAGCAAAGAAGTACAGTAAAGTAAAAATATTAAATAAGTAATACAAACTGACCACTTTAAAGGTGGGGTAGGTAAGTTTGAGAAACCAGCTCAAGATCGCTAGAATTTGAAAATACACAACCGGAGAAAATCTGCCACTTCCTTACAGAGCCCCTCCTCCAACACACACGAACGCGCACATGACCAATGAGGGCACGAGATAAGTTTGTGCACAGATGGAAGGCTGACAGGCAGGTAGGCCATCCAGTTATTTTAGCCGGGCCGGCTCAGATGATTGGTCGTGCTTTTTACAGTACTACAGCTTCCACAGATGATATTTCTTTATGGATTTTTTGTCAAAGCACTTCAGATATTCATTGCTATCGGGATGTTAAGAGCATTCCATGGAATATAACAAGTGTATCTCGAGCCGGTTTCTCAAACTTACCTACCCCACCTTTAATAGTATAAACCAATGTATTTGTTCAGACTATTTTCTCAAATTGATAGATGGCTTCTCTTTGCAAATTCAGATCAAACCCTTCACATCAGACGTTGCAGATTGTCGTGTAATGTTCCTGCAGTGGATCATCTAATCAAATTATGCTTTGCAATCAGATTTAGCAATAAGTAAACACTCAGAATCTTTATTTTATAAGACTCATCCGGACTTTGAAGAGACATCATTCAGACGAAAAACAACTTGCAGCTTTCAGGAAACTCAACACATTAGACTGCAATGAACCCATCTTTGTCCTCGTTGTTCTCGTGGCTCATTTATGACTTAATAACCTCAGAGAATAATCAAAGCTTTCTCCCATGAATTAGTTTCTGATTTAATGAAATGCACAACTTTAATAGCAGAGAATACTGGAGTTTCTTTCATCTCAGAGAGGATTATTAAGCCGCTTCCTCTCAGCTCTGTAACCTCATTCATTTAACCTAAAATTACCTTATTACACCGTCATATATCCAGAGTCCACTCCGATTGATTTACGACGCTGTTAGGTCTCTCCAGATGTGCAGTGTGAGGTCAGACTTGTTTTAAAATCTGTCGTCCTGCAGCCGAGACTCTATTAACCTGTAAACGTCTCTCCTTCTCCTCAGACTGAAGCCCCTCGATATTGAATTCATGAAGCGGTTACATGAAAAAGTGAACATCATCCCCCTCATCGCCAAAGCCGACACAATGACTCCTGAGGAGTGCCAACAGTTCAAACACCAGGTGTGTGTGTGTGTGTGTGTGTGTGTGTGTGTGTGTGTGTGTGTGTGTGTGTGTGTGTGTGTGTGTGTGTGTGTGTGTGTGTGTGTGTGTGTGGTGTGTGTGTGTGTGTGTGTGTGTGTGTGTGTGTGTGTGTGTGTGTGTGTGTGTGTGTGTGTGTGTGTGTGTGTGTGTGTGTGTGTGTGTGTGTGTGTGTGTGTGTGTGTGTGTGTGTGTGTGTGTGTGTGTGTGTGTGTGTGTGTGTGTGTGTGTGGTGTGTGTGGTGTGTGTGTGTGTGTGTGTGTGTGTGTGTGTGTGTGTGTGTGTGTGTGTGTGTGTGTGTGTGTGTGTGTGTGTGTGTGTGTGTGTGTGTGTGTGTGTGTGTGTGTGGTTCAGAGGTTTTTCTTTTAATCTCTTAGTCTGTTAAGTGGCATAAATAATCAAATGCACTTTTTCCAGCATTATGTGTTTCACGAATCTGACTTATTTAGTACTAGTTAAAGGTTTTAAAAATGTACGTCATGTTTTAAAGGTTACGAATATGCATGAACTCAAATATACTCCTTGTAAGACTCTTGATTTGTAACCTCTCACTGTCAAAATCAGTCATGTAATCCCCAAATATTTTAGTATTTGAAAAGAAAATATCCCATTTTGTGATTGCCTTAGAAACACGGCAGGCTAGTGAAATATACAAAACAACGACATTGGTGACGAGCCACAGAAAGGGAAGCGTACAAGACAGCCTGCAGAATTATATACTTTCACTTCTGTGGGTAAAAATAAAATCTGTAGACTTTATTTATGGCAGTTGCTTTTATAATTACATTTGACATTTTGTGATACAGGATTCTAAAGCCTGCATATTTTCGGTACTTCAATTTATTTCTGTAAGCTTTGATGTATATAGACAGACATATGTAGAAAGTAGCGTGTGCACATTGTACATATACCCAGTATGGAGACTAATGATTGAAAGGGAACACATGACGGTTCACCTTGAGCAGAAGCCAGTCTATAAACAGCCCGTGTATTGATGACTCTCCGCTGGAACCATCGACGTTCCTCTTCATCGCCTCTCATCTGATTTTCCATCTCACCCCGGTTCCTCTCTGCAGATCATGAAAGAAATCCAGGAGCACAAAATCAAAATCTACGAGTTCCCGGAGACGGACGATGAGGAGGAGATGAAGATGGTCAGGAGGATCAAGGTGTGTTTTTCTAAAGAAACGTTCAATAAAACAGATTTTACTGCAGCGATGATATCGTACCCACACACTCTGTTGTGCGTGAGCTATGCAGTCAGTCGTGTAATCCTCAAATATTTTAGTTTTTGAAAAGAAGCGATCCCATTTTGTGATTGCCTTAGAAACATGGAAGGCTAATGAAATGAAAAATGTAAGAAAAATACAATAAACGACATCAGAATCAGAAACAGGTTTATTACCAGGTAGGTTTAAACGTACGAGGAATTTCACTTGCATGCATCCATAAAAAACAACATCACAAAACGAGCCACAGAAAGGGACATCCTGCAGATATACCTTAACCTTGTGGGTAAAAATAAAATTCTGTAGACTTTATTTATCGCAGTTGCATTTATAATTAGATTTTAGATTTTGTGATACAGGATTCTGAAGCCTCTTCATCCTCCTCCTCCTCTTCCTCTCTGCAGGATCGTTTACCTCTGGCGGTCGTTGGCAGTAACACCATCATCGAGGTCAACGGGAAAAGAGTGCGTGGCAGGCAGTATCCCTGGGGGGTGGCTGAAGGTGAGAAGACACACACACACACACACACACACAGAAACACACACACACGGAAACACACACACACACAGAAACACACATGGACACACACATAGACACGGAAACACACACACACACACGGAAACACACACACGGAAACACACATAGACACACACACAGAAACACACACATAGACACGGAAACACACATAGACACGGAAACACACATAGACACACACAGACACAGAAACACACACATAGACACGGAAACACACATAGACACACACAGACACAGAAACACACACATAGACACGGAAACACACATAGACACACACAGACACGGAAACACACACACAGACACACACACATGGAAACACACACACACATAGACACACACACACACACATGGAAACACACACACACACACGGAAACACACACACGGAAACACACACTCACACACACACATAGACACACACAGACACGGAAACACACACACACACACATAGACATACACACACACGGAAACACACACACACATAGAGAAACACACATAGACACACACAGACACGGAAACACACACACATGGAAACACACACACACATAGAGAAACACACAGACACGGAAACACACACACACATAGACACACACACAGAGAAACACACACACCAATATTTCCACTGTGTATTGGATTATTGATCAGACATCATGTGTAGATGGTTTGCAGAGCAGTAACACAATCCATGTGCCGTTTAAATCAGAATCACACAACTTTATTTATTCCGAGAGGGAAATCGAGTTTGTGACAATTGATCCATTTAGGGTAAAAGTGTATATAAACATAAGAAACTAAAGATACATACATATAAACGTCCAACACAAAATGTAAGTTTATATCACTGGTTCAACTCAGGATCCATGTATTTGTGATCCTCTCCAGAATGGAAGTAGTCATCACATACAGAGCATCAACTAGTTCCTGAACAGTGTCCTTCACATGCTGATATACAAGAGAGGGAGTTACACAGTCACAAGATGGAGGAATAGAAAGCAGTATTCAATGTTTACTTCAGATTAGCTCCACGTCAGAAATGATCATGCTTGTCATATGTCTCTCTCCATAGAGGCTGAATCATCATGTTAATCACATAGCTATCATATGCCTCAAACAGTCCTGATGCTCTTCTAGGTAATCATACATCCTGTCATGTTCACAGCTACAGTTGGGATACCTTTGTTATCATGTGTACTCTGATATTGGAAGAGGACATTCAGTATTTTTCCAACATAAGTTATAAAGCATTTGATGGTAGGCCTCACATTACACACACAGTATTTTTCAGTGAGAAACTTAAGAACTTAATAAGTAGATAATGAGATTACTCCACAGGGGGCTTTAAAACATGTCTGTGTCCTTAATTTAACTCCTTAATCACTGTTAAACTGTCTGATGACACAACACCAGTTAAAGGGATCAGTCGCATGTTTTTGCTCAGAGTAACAGACACAACCACTATCTGAGCTCTCTTTGAATCCACCAAACTCCATTGACAAAAACAGTCATTTTAACTCTCAGAAGACGGTAGTTTCCGCCGTAATTCATTTAGTTTGTATTATTTAGTAATTTGGGTGTTTTTAATGGTACAGACTAGCTGATTGAGGCAGCGGGAGACCAGAACGTCTAGTTTTCTGCATTTAATGATGACTGCTTTAGTCAATGGAGTTTGGTGGATTTGAAGGTAGCAAATATAGTGGCTGTCTGACAGCGGTGACAACAGCCTACAGGTGTGTGTAAAATAGCTAGTTATACACTGACTATGGCTTAATACCTTATCAAACCTACATTCAAAACATTCAAACTATCCCTTTTAATGTTATTTTAGTCATGTTTTCTGCAAACTGGCTTTGTCAGGTTGTTTTTCTTTGATCTACTAACAGTGAAACGTCCCATCAGGACCAAAGATTAGCAACATTTCAAGCCTTTTATGAAGAAACCACAAGCAAGCAATACTGATGCTTTAAAAGAAGCATCACCAGAGTGTTTATAGTGAAGCTATTAGTGGGAAAGTAGAAGTTAGTCTGTGCAGCGCAGGAAATGAGAGCTGAGTTTGACCTCACACAGGAAGTCTCTGTCACAGTTTGGTGAGACATTCAAAGCTTTAAAGATACAGTGTTCAGATAAAGTGACACGTAGCACACTGAGAGATGTTCACTGAACCGTATGTAGTGTCTCTACTTTAAAGAGTCCTCTCCTGCTGATGTTCAGGTGTATATCAGTATGTAGTGTCTCTACTTTAAAGAGTCCTCTCCTGCTGATGTTCAGGTGTATATCAGTATGTAGTGTCTCTACTTTAAAGAGTCCTCTCCTGCTGATGTTCAGGTGTATATCAGTATGTAGTGTCTCTACTTTAAAGAGTCCTCTCCTGCTGATGTTCAGGTGTATATCAGTATGTAGTGTCTCTACTTTAAAGAGTCCTCTCCTGCTGATGTTCAGGTCAGTATGTAGTGTCTTTACTTTAAAGAGTCCTCTCCTGCTGATGTACAGGTGTATATCAGTATGTAGTGTCTCTACTTTAAAGAGTTCTCTCCTGCTGATGTTCAGGTGTATATCAGTATGTAGTGTCTCTACTTTAAAGAGTCCTCTCCTGCTGATGTTCAGGTGTACAGTATATCAGTATGTAGTGTCTCTACTTTAAAGAGTCCTCTCCTGCTGATGTTCAGGTGTATATCAGTATGTAGTGTCTCTACTTTAAAGAGTTCTCTCTGTTAGTGTAGTAAAGGTGGTTTGAAAATATATGCAGCCTGCTGGAGGACTGTGGGAGTTTTACTATGAACTGTTTGTCTGTTGGGATTTCTGGAATACCAAAAATGTCTCTGGCTCTGAGTCAACACAAATATGGAGAGAGAGGGAGGAGAGGCGGAGGAGGGAGAGATGGAAGAGAGAGAGGGAGGGAGAGAGAGATGGAGGAGATATGCAACCTCCCAACCACAGAGAGGACTGTGGGAGGTTTAATGCAGAGGGAATGCTAACTGGTGCTAAAGGGATGCCCCCTGCTGGTGCTCCCTCTCACTGCAGCTCTCTGGGTTATTATTATTGTAATATATTGGAGATTATTTGAAATATGTACCTTACAAAGTGCTTCACAAAGACAGTAAAAGAAACATACTGAAATGATTGTGTTTCAAAGAATATATCAAGTTATCAGTGTACTGTAGAATAAGAAAAAATATATAAATAAAAGATAATGGGCAGTAAAATTATATTATTGATACAAAATATATAATAATAATACATTTAATTTGTATCGCGCTTCTCATCTGCCAAGACAAATCTCGAAGCGCTTCACAACAAAGGACACGGATACAATTTGAGAGATTAAACAAATAATAATAATTAAAAAAAGAAAGAAAGAAAAAAAATATATATAACTGAACACATCCTTAAATTATACTGTTTAATAACAATTACATTCATTAGCGTAGAAAAGCATTGAATAAATACAAATATGTCTTATTGGTGTAATAAAATAACACATCAATTGTAAATATGTTCTGGGACTGAAAGCATATGCAATAAAGTTTAGATTTAGTTAGCCAAATAAATTCCAGTTAAAGGGAATAATTCCAAGTTTATAAATAAAAAACTACTACTTGTGTCTGAAGAGATGTTCTCTGCATATATTTACTTTGGTTTTCTTCCAAGGTTCATGTGTTTTCTCTCTGAGACTCTCGCTGCCCTGATATTAATTGCGTTTTTTAACTGATAATAACCAGACATACAAACCAAGTTGTTTAAAATGTATGTTGTATCTGCTCTGTCTGTCCCTCACAGTGGAGAACGGAGAGCACTGTGACTTCACCATCCTCCGAAATATGCTCATCCGGTGAGAAATGTGTTTAAAGTACAACACTAGTTTGTTAACAGTGACTTCAAGTATTGTATACAAAGATGAAAGGAAATGTCATTAAAATGTAAATGTTTCTTTTCCCCCCAGCACTAATATGCAGGACCTGAAGGACGTGACGAACAACGTTCACTACGAGAATTACCGCAGCAGGAAACTCGCTGCAGTCACGTACAACGGCATGGACAACAACAAGAACAAGGGACAGCTCACCAAGTACGTTCATCTGCTCACAATAATTAACTATAATAATGATATCATGATAATAATAACAACAATTAAAGATGCAAGCAGAGATGAACCACATGAACCCATTGTGTTATCTAGCATCATGTAGATATGCTAGTCCTTGACCATTAACAAAGGGGACATTTGGGGACGTTTAGTCTGTTTCCACTGGAGTTCGCTCTGATTATTTAGGGGTTAGTCTGCACCGGATTACAGGGGCGCTGCGCCCTGAAACAAAAATGCAGATTTCCCCCGTAAAATGTTAAAGTGATTCCAGAAAACAATATTTCTGTTCCTCAAAAACTGTATAATTCCTCCAGAAATCAGAGAATCAAACAGAGCGTCAGACGGCAGCGACAGCTTTGTTTTTATGGAGCTCCGACGTCACGTTGTTGTTTACGCCACGTTGTTGTTTACGTCAGGAGACATCTTGTATACAGGCGTCATCTTCTCCACAGAATGTATATATCTTATAAACAAGATCAGCGCCTACTTTAATGTTGTTTCTCTTGTAACGCAGTACTTATATACTTTTGGTTAAGTACAAGATCTGAGTACTTCTTCTTCCTCCGTTTACTGTGACCTTTGATATGTCTTATACAAGATCAGAGCCACAGTCCTCGTACTATATCTTTCTAGAAAACCCCCTGTTATTATTATTTATCTGTTGATGTGTATGGTTCTTGTGTCTGTGCTCTGATCATTGGATTTTTAAAAGGCCTTAATAATATCAACTAGTGGGATAATGTCGCTGCTGAGTGTGAACAGAATCTGTAGTTCAGAGGTCGCAGTCTGCAGACACTCAGACAGATTAAAGTGTGCAAGCTGTCACTGAATCACACACACACGCACACACACACACACGCACACTAACTGAGCAGCAGTGTGTTTAATCTGTACTAACGGAGCTCTAATCCACCGCCTGCTGAAGCACGTTCACGGCAGCATGTTAAGAGTCTGTGTGTTTGTTTCTAGGCCTGAGACATCTGACAACATGTAAGTGACTTCTTCAAACTCCTCAGCTTCATCCCCTCGTTCATTCATTCATGCTTTCCTCCTGCATCGCTTTGAAATGCCGACATGTATCTGATTTAAATGCATTGGTCCTGCTTGGCTATTACATCATTCCACAAGAGAGACGGGGATACCTTCCAAACATCTGTGATCTGATTAATGTGATGATCTGAAATCAGCTTCTCGCTTTGCTGCAGTTTCATTGATTAACCTCTGAAGCTTTAACTACTAACTAATCAATGAACACTAAACAAACACGGACTAATTGATCCTCTGATTTGTATTATTCTGGGAGGAACACTTTATTCATCCCGGGGAAATTGGGTTTTGTGAAAGGTGCTCCATTATGGAATGAAATAAATAAAATAACAGGATACAAATGGTTATGGAAACATAGAAAATAAGTTAAGAATTAGCTAAATAAAGATATTTATATTAACTTAAAGGGGACCTATCATGCAAAATGCACTTTTGTACGTCTTTTCTACATGAATATGTGTCCCCGGTGTTCCAGGGAACTCACCAAGTGTCAGAAAACACAACCCTCTCTATTTTCCTCCATACCCAAATCTCTAAAAAAGGGGCTGCAACGGATCTGATAAAAACTGATCCAGATTTGAACACTGTCCTGACGTCAGGACGGTGGCGCTACGGCTATTGGGCCAACTCCACCAATCAGGAGGAGACAGCCGTTCGAAAGCGCTGGAGACGCTGTAGTACATATGCCAGGCCTGTAGGTGGTGCTGTTCTCACTGAATCAGCCCTTGCAAAAACAAGTGCAAATTGGGCGAAATGAGGCATGGCTAAAATGCATGATCTGTTTGGTATTTTGAAAAAAAAAAGTATAAATATGCCTTATATAGGTATGGTCCTACACTATATTATTCAAATATAGCATGATAGGTCCACTTTAAGGAATATAATTTAAATATAAATAAATAATAATAATTATATATACATTTCTGGCAGCTGCGGTGTTTCCAGTTTGGCTGAAGAAAATACAGAGAAGTCAACAAACTGATCCACTAACGGAGTCGATTCATCTGAATAACATTCAACTCGTTAACTTAGTGCAAGGAAGCAAGTTGGATTTATCATATTTATCATATTTTTAGGACAGGCAAAAACTAAACGTACCCAACACAAGAATGAGAGGACAATACTCGTGAAAAAACAAAGAAAACAGCAAAGATTGGACAACAAACACAATTTATGTAAATACTGTATCTACAGCTCCAGAAAAAACTAAGAGACCACTCGTTAATGTTATTAGTTTATAGAATAAAATAAATACATTTTACTCAAATACATACCTATAAATAGTAAAGCAGGGAAACTCATAATGTTCAGAGGTCTCATACATTTTTCCAGAGCTGTATATATTATATTAGATCAAAACACAAACTAAGGCTGATGGGATTCTTCGTCACGTTGCGTCGAGCCATGCTAACAGCTAGCTTAAAGCTAATAATACATGCTTTGGCTAATTTCTTTGTTTTGTATCTCTACACAGCCAGATCTTAGCTGCTACTTTCTTCTAACTAACACTGTAAAGAAAATGCTTTTGCTTTCCTCCTCCTTCATATTAACAAATCAGACACGTTGTACACTCCAGGAGCTCCAGCCTGTCTGCAGGAGAGAGGGCTTTCAGCAGGAGAAGTGGGTTTGGGGCAGTTTTAGGTTTGATTCCCAATAACACCTGTTCTCCTGTTGAACCCTGTCACCTCCCTCCCTCCTCGCTGGGAAGGAAAGCACTTCCTCCTCTTCCTCCTCTTCATCACTCTGCAGTCAGAAAGGCTCCTTTAAGTCTGTAGGCAGGGCACGATTCTGCTGAGTGGGAGTTTTTAAACCCTGCTTTGTGTCTGCAGGAGTCCTCTGGCCCAGATGGAGGAGGAGCGGCGGGACCACGTGTCCAAGATGAAGAAGATGGAGCAGGAGATGGAGCAGGTGTTTGAGATGAAGGTGAAGGAGAAGCTGATGAAGCTCCGAGACTCCGAGGCCGAGGTAAACAAAACATTCAAAAGGCTTTATGTGTTATAAGATGAAGCGTAGTCGTTGGTAATAAAGACTTAAAGGTCACTTATTCTGCAAAATCCACTTCTCCATGTCTCTTCTACATCAACATGTGTCCCCTCTTCTTCATGTCTCTTCTACATCAACATGTGTCCCCTCTTCTTCATGTCTCTTCTACATCAACATGTGTCCCCTCCTCTTCATGTCTCTTCTACATCAACATGTGTCCCCTCTTCTTCATGTCTTTTCTACATCAACATGTGTCCCCTCTTCTTCATGTCTCTTCTACATCAACATGTGTCCCCTCTTCTTCATGTCTCTTCTACATCACCATGTGTCCCCTCTTCTTCATGTCTCTTCTACATCAACATGTGTCCCCTCTTCTTCATGTCTCTTCTACATCAACATTTGTCCCCTCTTCTTCATGTCTCTTCTACATCAACATGTGTCCCCTCTTCTTCATGTCTCTTCTACATCAACATGTGTCCCCTCTTCTTCATGTCTCTTCTACATCAACATGTGTCCCCTCTTCTTCATGTCTCTTCTACATCAACATGTGTCCCCTCTTCTTCATGTCTCTTCTACATCAACATGTGTCCCCTCTTCTTCATGTCTCTTCTACATCAACATGTGTCCCCTCTTCTTCATGTCTCTTCTACATCAACATGTGTCCCCTCTTCTTCATGTCTCTTCTACATCAACATGTGTCCCCTCTTCTTCATGTCTCTTCTACATCAACATGTGTCCCCTCTTCTTCATGTCTCTTCTACATCAACATGTGTCCCCTCTTCTTCATGTCTCTTCTACATCAACATGTGTCCCCTCTTCTTCATGTCTCTTCTACATCAACATGTGTCCCCTCTTCTCCATGTCTCTTCTACATCACCATGTGTCCCCTCTTCTTCATGTCTCTTCTACATCAACATGTGTCCCCTCTTCCTCATGTCTCTTCTACATCAACATGTGTCCCCTCTTCTTCATGTCTCTTCTACATCAACATGTGTCCCCTCTTCTTCATGTCTCTTCTACATCAACATGTGTCCCCTCTTCTTCATGTCTCTTCTACATCAACATGTGTCCCCTCTTCTTCATGTCTCTTCTACATCAACATGTGTCCCCTCTTCTTCATGTCTCTTCTACATCAACATGTGTCCCCTCTTCTTCATGTCTCTTCTACATCAACATGTGTCCCCTCTGTGTAAAGAGACTCTGAAAGTTTCAGGAACAAAGATTCTCTCTCTTTTTGATCCATTTCTATAAAAACCTGTCTGAAAATGAGCTGATCAGATTTTGGCCACTTTATGATGTCATAACGATGTTTTGTCTTGAGTAACCATTAGCCAATCAGCAACCAAGGTAACCCACCCACCTTATCACCTGAATCTCCTCCTAGAGCACCATTGAGTTCTTTGTAACCAAATCTCTCTCAGAGGGGCGTGGGGAGGGGCTCCTTATTTTCATCTAAAGTAACAGACAGAGAATCAGCACTTTGGAAACAGGGCTGAAACAGAGGGGATTATGGGTAATGCTGCAATGATCTGTTTGGTGTTTCAGCCAATCAGAGACAGGCTCTGTATATATCTGAGACCTCTAGTATATTGATGAAAAACAGGATAATAGGGGACCTTTAAACAAATGACGGTGAACGCACTAATGAGAGTTTTATACGTTCATTTATTGATGCCTGTTTGTTAACCTCCTGCCTGTCTGTTTGTTTGTCTGTTTGTTTGTTTGTTTGTTTGTGTGTCTTTAGCTCCAGAGGCGTCACGAGCAGATGAAAAAGAACCTGGAGTTGCAGCACCGCGAGCTGGAGGAGAAACGCCGGCAGCTCGAAGAGGAGAAGAACACCTGGGAGGCTCAGCAGAGGATCCTGGAGCAGCAGAAACTAGACGCCTCCAGGTAATAACACATCTTATTTATATAGCGCTTTTCCTGCAGCTTTACAGGTGAACCATAACAGAGCTAAATATTAGCTTATTTACCCTGAAAACATCCGTAGTCATCAGTAAAACTACAACATCGAGACAATTAAATTGCATATTGTGTTAAAGGGAAAAACCCACTGGAGTAAATCTGTTGTCTCAGAGCTATTTTTGAATGAACCACCTTCTAAAAATACTTATTTAACCGGCAGCGTTTCTTATCTTTAAGCTTAAACTTCTTATATATTGAATTCTCACTTTATTACTGAATTAGAAAAATGAGTTTAGCAGTAACAAATGTTACCTTTTGTCTTTGTGAGTTAACATTATTGCAATCGGTTAATATAAAGAAAACGAAATAAGTAAAACGTCATGATTTACCGCACATTGATTAGCACACAGCGGACTGTGGAGTGTATCCTTCAATGATCTCCTCCAGATTATAATTTAATATCATCATAATGTGTACGTTCAGCTCATCTTGTTGTGGTTTTTTATTTAAATGGTAAATGGACTGTACTTATATAGCACTTTATCCAGTCTTTAAGACCCCTCAAAGCGCTTTACATACTACATGTCATTCACCCATTCACACCCATTCATACAGAGCAGTGTACCTTACTCTAGGAACTAACATTCACACAGAGCAGTGTACCTTACTCTAGGAACTAACATTCACACAGAGCATTGTACCTTACTCTAGGAACTAACATTCACACAGAGCAGTGTACCTTACTCTAGGAACTAACATTCATACAGAGCAGTGTACCTTACTCTAGGAACTAACATTCATACAGAGCAGTGTACCTTACTCTAGGAACTAACATTCACACAGAGCATTGTACCTTACTCTAGGAACTAACATTCACACAGAGCAGTGTACCTTACTCTAGGAACTAACATTCACACAGAGCAGTGTACCTTACTCTAGGAACTAACATTCACACAGAGCATTGTACCTTACTCTAGGAACTAACATTCACACAGAGCAGTGTACCTTACTCTAGGAACTAACATTCACACAGAGCAGTGTACCTTACTCTAGGAACTAACATTCACACAGAGCAGTGTACCTTACTCTAGGAACTAACATTCATACAGAGCAGTGTACCTTACTCTAGGAACTAACATTCATACATAGCAGTGTACCTTACTCTAGGAACTAACATTCACACAGAGCAGTGTACCTTACTCTAGGAACTAACATTCACACAGAGCAGTGTACCTTACTCTAGGAACTAACATTCACACACCGTTGGCCATCGGGAGCAACTCAGGGTTAAGTATCTTGCCCAAGGATACATCGACATGTTGACTGCATGGGCTGGGATCGAACCCACAACCTTCTGGGTGAAAGACGACCACACTCCCTCGCAGCCACAGTCGCCCTTAAAATGTGTATTATATTGGGTTTTTAGTAAAAGCACCAGGGCAAGATTTCTAATTTGAAATAGCACCTTTTATATACTGAACAGAAATCTATGAATTAAATAAAACATGCCTCATTGAATTCAGAAAGCTTCACTCCCCTTACTAACACTGTGTTTATGGATGAAGGTAGAACACTTTTTAATTTACGATAAGATTTACTTTATTGATGTCAATTTGGGATTTTTCTTTCATCCCAGCAGCATGTAAACAAGGTATTGTACATCATGTGAAAAGGTTCAAGGTTTTGTATTTGTCATACGAACATAGCTACAGAGTAGTTATGCCGATGAAAATCTTAGGTCACAGGCTTCTCCAACAGTGCAACACAATACAACAGATAAACAGACAAATATAGTGCAAGTAAATAGTAAATACAAAAAGAAAAATAGTTTGAAATAGTGAAATAAGAGTCTATATGCAAGCTATTGGAATGATATATTAGAGAAATAGAGAAATAATTACTAAGTAGCAGCCAGATGAATGTTATGGATGTTGTTTCAACAGTTCAGGTGTTTAACGGGAGGCGTGTGGCGCAGTGGATAGAGCGTTGGTGTTGGGATCAGGGGGTCACAGGTTCAAACCCCACTGCAGTCAGCATGTCGTTGTGTCCCTGAGACACTTCACCCCAAATTGCTCCTGTGGTGATTGTCCACAGTATTGAGTATATATAAAAATATATAATATATTAACAGATGTTTTAACCCAGGCTCTGCATGCACAGCAAACCACCAATCACAATCATTCTTGATCAGATCACAGCAGGATAACCGAGCTAGCTCAGCTTGTTGCTCTGATAACTTAAGATCCAGACTATTCCACTTTTTTTCTCTCTCACTTTATTTTAGAACTATTTTTCTTTTTGTATTACTTTTACTATCTGTATTATTATGTTGCGTTGTTGGAGAAGCCTGTGACCTAAGATTTTCAACGACATAATTACTCTGTAGCTATGTTAGTTTGACAATAAAGAACCTTGAACCTTGAGACGTCCGTGACTAAAATCCTTCATCCGGTTAAATATAGTTAGAAAAATACCAATTGTATAGCATTAGAGTTCAAGAAAGGATGGTTTGGGACAACAAAAACTGTCTTTTCTTCAATTCCTGTATTTTTTCATATCGCAATATATATCGCAGGGGAAGAAAATATCACAATGTCAGTTTTTTCCAATATCGTGCAGCCTTAGTAGGGTTTAAACCTACCTACCTCTCAAAATAGAAGATAAAACGGAACTAAAAAGTAAAATATATACATGTTGACAGTTGAAGATAAAAGTCTGTAGACTATCTGATAACCAAACACTACGAAGGGCCAGATCACAGGTAATACAAAGTATTTGACCTCTGTCCTCTTGTGTCTGCAGGACCTTGGAAAAGAACAAAAAGAAGAAGATATTCTAACCCTCCGGAGGACCTTCCTGATGTTTCATTATTTCCTGCCCGCCCTGATCTGAGAGCGTCTGTCCATCACAACATACTGTGTGATAATCAAGAGGAGCCAGCAGGGGGCGCTGTCGTCTGACTCTGAATCTAACCAATCATGCTCTCCCTCGAGTTCCCCCTTAATACGATCCTTGTATCCCTTCAGTGTGCGCTCACACGACACGTATACTCGTAGAAAACACCTTCGTGACAAACAGGAAGTCTTTCTTTCCTCCTTTGGGAATGTCGGACGCTGCGTCCTTTTTTTAATGCCAAAAACCAAACGAATAGCTCGGCCTGTCGCGGCTGCAGCTCACCTCAGGCACTGTTATTTTTTATATAAATATATATAAATGTATCTTTCGGTTGACTTATTATTTAGGTATCACATTTAATTTCCTCCCAGTCCTCTTCCAGCTCCTGAAATGTAAATTGTTTAACCACAAACTGCAGTGTTTATCTTCGACCATGTGTAACATTTTCTTACTTTTGTTGTCGTTTTCATTTTGTATCGGCCCTGCTTTTTGTTGCTTTAGTTTCTAGCCTTTCTGTTGGACGCCAAACATTTATTCCCGACTCACGCCGAGTGTAACGATGTTCAAGAAACTGCTCCGAAGTGTTTTTACGTGAATTTATTTTCCACTTCTCGTGCAGATTCTATTCAAACGGAGTATTTCCAGGGTGTGGAGGTGTTGCTGGAGGAGCCTCAGTAACTGCAGCTTCTTCACATCACATTCAGCACTGTCTGTGTAACGCATCTGCATTTTTAATGTCCTGTTTTTATTGTTAAAAAGTCACATAATAAAAATTGTGATGGGGAAAAAAACACAGATGACTTTGTCTTCAAATTGCTGCCCTCATGTTGTTGAATGAGATACGACTTTATTTATCCTGAAGGAAATTGTTGTGCCAGAGTTAAACAAATACAATAAACACAGCAGCATAATAATAAAACTGTACACCAACAGTGCAGTAAAAAGAGCAATTCAATAACTACAGGAAACAGGCGGTCACATCATTAAGTAAATATTAACAGATACGTAAGTGCACGTTATCATAGAACATTATTAATAATAATAAGGATATTGCACATGTTATATAGCAGCGCGTGTGGAATTGTTTGCCACATCACTGTGTTTCTGTAACGGCCTCCACTGCTCTGGTTTCAGGTGTTTCAGGTGGTTCAGGTGGTTCAGGTGCAGACGTTGTTACCTGGCTGCAGAGATTAGCTTCTATTCAGGCAGGAGAGAAAAGGGAGTTTCCAACACGGACGTTTGGAGAGAAGCTTGACGTTCCCGTTCATCCCGGAGATGTTGGATAGTGTTGAGGTCAGATACAGACACGTTAAGTTCTTCCACAACAAACTGGGGAAACTAATTAGCTTAAAATGGCCTTCCACTAGTTAAAAGTTTGCAAGTTTTATTGGATAGAGGGAAAAACAAATGCCTCATTCCTTAGCATTTATTAACACAAAGATAAGATGAAGCTTTATTGATCACCAAAGGGATTCAGGTGTTTCAGCAGCATGAGGGAAAGGCAGGGTGAGAGTTCAAACTGGGATAATGAACAAAGCAAACACTGTGTTCACACCGGAGTGACTCAACAAAATACACTTTGAAAACAGTTGATTTTTGGGTTTGCTGCTAGTGTGTACTATCCCTCAGTGAATTGGTTGTGTGTTTTTGCTTTGAGTTGTCACAAATACTATAAAAGTGCTATCTAATTGCAATCAAGTTACTAGGAACAAGTGGATGGTTGGGAAATTGCTCAAAAACTAAAAATAACCTTCAGATTAATTTTTTTAAACGCGTTTCTGTGTCTCTTAGTTTAATTGGCAGTGTTGTTTTTAAGTAGTCATTTGATGATGCCCAGATTTTATGAAGTACTCTTAGTATACAGCAGTGATGCATTTTGGTTTCTTGTGAACTAAGATAAAGATAATAAGATAAGAAGTACTTTATTGATCCCAATTTGGGAAATGTTTGCTTTGCAGCCGCATCAAAAGACAAGGCATTGTACATAAGAGAAATTAAAAGACTAGAAATAAACCATTCAAAATGTAAACGTCTCAAAAAGAAATAAAATAGCATTAAAAAAGTAGAAAATATACATGACAAGCAAACATATACAAAGCAGGATATTATATACATTAAGTGTGTAAATGCAACAAATGTCCATATTCGTTTAATAAGAATTGTGTTTTTAGCAGCACTCTTGAAGTGTTCATGAAACTGGACATGCAGCGATAACTGACATTTTAGAAAACAAGTTAGAAATGAATGTTTTTCTGGTGTTTTAAAGATTCATAGACCTGGAGTCTGTGTCCAGCAGAGGGCAGCACTGATCCTCCTGGTGGTGAGTTCAGGGACTTCCTGTGCTTCTCATCAGCTTTATCAGTGTCCCCCTGCACTTTAACCATGACCCAGCTGTCTCTGTGATGAACTTAAAACCCTGATGTGTTCTCTGTTAGGTTTTGTTTGAGGATATAACCTTTCACCCACTGAGGAGACCTTCCTCTCAGACATCTTCCTCCTCAGATCAGCTTCATCAGGAACACACAGTGCTCCTCAGTCTGTGAGCTGATCGCTGCCAACTTGGCTCTGAAGACGCTGAAGGCTTCAAAGTGAGCCGGTTTTATTTGGCTGTTAGAAGGGATTCAATTCCTTAGCAGTCATTCAGGAGGGTCTGGGGTCTTTTGAGGTGTTTCCAACCTGCTGTGGAAACACGGGCAACTGGTTCCCAATCGGGCCCTGCAACCGCTTTGGTTGAAAGGGGTATTTGGGTTCTTGTGGTAGTTCTAATAATGCAAATAATAATGCATTTTATTTATAGAGAGCTTTTGTAGAAACTCAAAGACACGTTACAGAGTAACAATTCATAAAAACAATTAAAACAACACTAAAAATATATAAAACACAGATTAAAAGCAGTTCTGAAGAGGTGAGTTTTGATTTGTGATTTGAACACGGTGAGATCGGGGGTGAGCTCTGGGGTGAGCTCTGGTTCTTGGTGTATTTTATGACATCGTGAGGAGGGTCGAAGCTGTTTGTTGGGGGCTTATCAAGATAGTTTAATGAGAGTATTTAAGATTGTGTGTTTTATTCAACAAAGGCGTTAATTGAGGTCTTTAAGGGTTGCCATGCTAGTAGTGGTTTTCTTAATGTAAGTAAGAGGACTTTAAAGGGTTAATATGTTCTTAAAGGGTTTTTTTTGTCAAGGTTTGGGGTCAGTGGGAATATGTTAGGGTTGGGAAGTGGTTCTTTAGGTGAGTCCGGCCACATTAGGGTGATCTGGGATTGATGGCATCATATCAACTACAAATAATTAGATTTATAGAGAAGCTAACATTCTTTAAAATCCGCCAAAGGGCCACAGAATGAAAACATTACATTACATGTCACTTGTTAGACGCTTTTATCCAAAGCGACTTACATACTCAATACTGTGGGCAATCCCCACAGGAGCACTTTGGGGTGAAGTGTCTTCAGGGACACAACGACATGCTGACTGCAGTGAGGTTTGAACCTGTGCTCCCCTGATCCCAACACCAACGCACTAGTCCACTGCGCCACACCCTCCCTAACGACCCCAAACTAAATCTAGAAGATCTTCAATGTGACATATTTCTCAGCATCTCAATCTGTCACGAGAAACTGGCTCCAAATCAGGAACTGGAACCACTTTGGTGGAAAAGGGAATTTGAGTTCTTGGTAGTTCTGGTTCTTGGTGTTTTTTATGACATCGTGAGGAGGGTCTAAGCTGTTTGTTGGGGACTCATGAGGTATTTTAGATTGTGTTTTATTCAACAACGGGGTTAATTGGGGTCTTTAAGGGTTGCCCAGCTAATAGTGGATTGTTAATAGGAAGTAAGAGGGCTTTAAAGGGTTAATATGTTCTTAAAGGGGGGTTTTGTCGTGGTTGGCGGTCATTGAGTCATATTTTAGGGTTGGGAAGTGGTTCTTTTGGGGGAATCCGGCTACATTTGGGGGGCTTTTGAGTTGATGGCATCATATAATCAACGAATATTAAGATGTATAGAGAAGTTAACCATGTTTTGAAAGCTGCCAAAGGGCCCAGAATGAATCTAGAAGATCTTCAATGTGACCTATTTCTCAGTATCTCAATCAGTCAGTATTCTATTCTTTGATATGATGAAACCATGGATGGGATTTAATGCAACGGGTCAATGACGCTTCCCACTGAAACATATTCACACTACTTGTGTTGCTAGGAAACAGCTGGTGTCCAGGTTTCACTTCCTGTCCACTGTTGACTCGAGCAAACACTGCAACAGGAGATTAGTGTGGGTCCATTCAGAAAGCCAATATATGGACGAGCTGCACAATACAGTGTCTGACAAACCCACACATTTGGTTTTATGTATTTAAAGTAAATCAGCATTGGCTTGAAGTATTGATCTTTCCTTAAATCTGTCTCTGCCTTTGGCTTATTCAAACAAAAACTGGACCCTTTGGACTCACACACACGCACACACACACACACGCACACACACACACACACACACACACACACACACACACACTAGTGTACCTCAGAATCACGCCACATCCCTTCATGTTTGACATCTAGTCTCCTGTACAGCCTCTCCTCTTCCTGATTGGCCGGCTGTACCCCAGGTTGCCCAGGTGAACACCCTCTCAGCCAATCACAGTCGTTTACACTAAAACCCCATGTGTCAGCCCACATGAGAAGTTATGAACTGATCACAAATCTGATTCTACACGACATCCCAAAATCCCACATCCCTGCACATCTGTACTGTCTCGAAATGATCCGTTCATGAGTGTTTCGTTACACTTCTGTTGTGTTTTAATGAATCTCCTTCGATCAGGCATCGAGGGGTTCAGGTCAGGTCATAAAGGATTCAAGGCTTTTATTGTCATGTGTACATAGCTACAGTGTAGAAATACAAATGAAAAAAATCTTAGGTCACTGACTCCAACAGTGCAACACAATAAAACAGATCAAATAGACCTGAACTGGCTCTTCGTGGATTTTTTGGCCAATCGTAGAGTTTGAATGCTCCGCAGGCTGCAGGGAGGATTCATTATTACGCTGACATTGACCTGATTCCCCGAGAGCTGCAGAGTTTCTGGGTTAGTTCCGGATCTCTGCAAAATACATAAGCCTGCAGCAACTGAGGCCGTTTGCTCTCTGTCCGAATGATTTGATATCCACTTAAGAGAATGCATGTAAGGGAACAGGAGAATATTCAACTTAGAAGAACAGTAATACTTACTTGTTAAAGAGCATTTTGCACTAATATTTAAACATATTTTACTACAGTATAACCGTACTTTTATTGAGCGTTAAAAAGCCTTACATCTTTAAAACAAACTAGCCCTTTTGCTGCATATATATAACATCTAGGGACAATAATAAGCAGGTAGAACTGGAACGTTTAAGATGAACAAGAAGCTAGAATGTTGGCGCCATGACTAAGCTAAAACTCACATACTAACATAACTAATTTTGACGTAAAATGTAGGATATACTGTGTCCCTAATGCATTGTATCTGGATTTTGTGCAGAAGAGAAACCACAGTCTGGAAGAAAAGCTCACAAATATAAGGTTTTATAAATTAAAATACCACAAGGTTAGTAATTTAAGACATCCGCCACGGAGAGATGCCATCAGAGAACGTAAATCCTAAGCCGCCCTCATGTTTACTAAATTCATATCTCTCTTGAATCCTCTTAACTGATTTGGCTGTGGATCAGACTCTGATTTAATTCTTTGTTTCCGTTTGCCCTTTGCAGAGATGACCATGCGTGCTTTGCCACGAGAAATTCAGAATCAATATATGGATTAAGTCCAACTAACCATTACATTTGACCTCTTGTCTTTGGTCTGTCTTCACATCATCTCTGTTCGTGTAATCTTCTCCTTCATCCTTGTTGCATAAAAGCTGAGGTCAAGCAGAGGTGGCGATGTCAGGAATTTCTGCGCTGGGGCACCCGTCTGTAAATAGATCTGTAATGTGCACAGAGGCTTATCCCTTCAGAGAGTCCTGGCACACAGCAGCCTGTCTGCACTCTGCAGGGCTAAAGATCCATGGTCTGACGGCACATTGATAAACACAGTGCCATGAAGAAGAATTTGCATTTGTAAGATTAGAGCTTTGCAAAACATGTCCGTCTTGAATGCTTGTCCTGTGGCAGGGCTGCGTTCAAAACCAATCCACGAGTCCAGAGCAAATAAAGTTCTGCTCAAAACCATAAAAGAGTGGAGCAGGAATGAGTCCTAAATCCTGGAAATGCATTTCATCACTTCCTGTCCCCTGGTCTGGAGGTCAATGGTTTCTGAATGTGTTTTTGTTGTCCTGAAATAAGGTCTGTGGTTAACACAAGCTGAAGAGATTTTAATGTTTTATTCCCCACTGGTGGATTTAAAAAGTGTCTAAATGAGACGACTAAACGTCATCACGCCCAACATTAGCCTCCTTTAGCTTAGCGGTGGTGACGTGAAGTCATGTGACCGTGCTGTAGTTCCTTTATAGCCCAACATTAGCCACCTTTAGTTTAGCGGTGGTGACGTGAAGTCATGTGACCGTGCTGTAGTTCCTTTATAGCCCAACATTAGCCACCTTTAGCTTAGCGGTGGTGACGTGAAGTCATGTGACTGTGCTGTAGTTCCTTTATAGCCCAACATTAGCCACCTTTAGCTTAGCGGTGGTGACGTGAAGTCATGTGACTGTGCTGTAGTTCCTTTATAGCCCAACATTAGCCACCTTTAGCTTAGCGGTGGTGACGTGAAGTCATGTGACTGTGCTGTAGTTCCTTTATAGCCCAACATTAGCCACCTTTAGCTTAGCGGTGGTGACGTGAAGTCATGTGACCGTGCTGTAGTTCCTTTATAGCCCAACATTAGCCACCTTTAGTTTAGCGGTGGTGACGTGAAGTCATGTGACCGTGCTGTAGTTCCTTTATAGCCCAACATTAGCCACCTTTAGCTTAGCGGTGGCGACGTGAAGTCATGTGACTGTGCTGTAGTTCCTTTATAGCCCAACATTAGCCACCTTTAGCTTAGCGGTGGTGACTTGAAGTCATGTGACCGTGCTATAGCTCCTTTATAGAGAGGCGAAGTCCCTCCCCTTCCAGTGGGACCCATGGGACCTTATTTCGGAAAAAGTTTGTATTGAAGTCAATGGGGAGAGAAAGATTATCTTTCGATCCCGTTTGAATTGTGCCACGAATTACACATATGATGTTTGTCAATCTTAAAAAATAATTTCCATGTAAAAAAAGTCACAGTTTGTCGTAAAACTGTTGAAATATAAGACTATGAAAAATACGCAACTAGAAAGACTACAAATCCCAGAGTCGCGTAAGTGATGTCACAATTGTTTTCCTCCACTAAGAGATAAGAGATAGCTAAGATCAGCGCCATATAGATATAATCTATCTATATGGCGCTGGCTAAAATAAGATAACTTTAACAAGATGCCTGTGTGCTTAGTACCAGGTTGTTATCATACCAGCAATGGGTCTTGCTCATTCTTTTGCTTCCCGTCTGATGAAAGGACCAGGAGTGGCTTGACAAATCCCAGAATCCCGGTCCCGCATGCTGGCTCTTACGAACCGACTAACTCCCCTTGTGTGTATGTGCAGCTCTCAACATGCCCAGACTTGGAGTGATTTTCACCTCTTTTAATACTTTCCGCCTCATTCTGAAAGAAAGAAGTGAAATGTGCCAACGTGACGGCCGTCTGGGTGTGTGATGCGAGACGGGAGATGGAGTTCATTGAGCGGTTTCACACAAAAAAAGTGTTACTTCAGTTTTACCACACATTTTTATTTTTTTGACTTGTAAAATTATCTTTTAAATTGACAAACATCATATGTGTAATTCGTGGCACAATTCAAACGGGATCGAAAGATAATCTTTCTCTCTCCATTGACTTCAATACATACTTTTTAGGTCCCATGGAGCTCCCCCGGAAAGGGAGGGACTTCGCCTCTCTAAAGCCCAACATTAGCCTCCTTTAGCTTAGCGGTGGTGAGCTAAAGGTGTTTTTTGTTCCAATGATTAACCTCTGCTCACATCAAAGGAACAAAGCTTAGTGGACCTATCATGCTATATTTGAATAATATAGTGTAGGACCATACCTATATAAGGCATATTTATACTTTTTTTTTTTTCAAAATACCAAACAGATCATGCATTTTAGCCATGCCTCATTTCGCTCAATTTGAAAAATGTTAGCTCTGTTTTTGCAAGGGCAGATTCTGTGAGAACAGCACCACCTACAGGCCTGGCATATGTACTACAGCGTCTCCAGCGCTTTCGAACGGCAATGCCGTGGTTGTCTCCTCCTGATTGGTGGAGT
Organism: Trematomus bernacchii; assembly: GCF_902827165.1. NCBI lineage: Eukaryota > Metazoa > Chordata > Actinopteri > Perciformes > Nototheniidae > Trematomus > Trematomus bernacchii. Next base: position 902,051 of record NW_022987607.1, read on the forward strand.
TGGCCCAATAGCCGTAGCGCCACCGTCCTGACGTCAGGACAGTGTTCAAATCTGGATCAGTTTTTATCAGATCCGTTGCAGCCCCTTTTTTAGAGATTTGGGTATGGAGGAAAATAGAGAGGGTTGTGTTTTCTGACACTTGGTGAGTTCCCTGGAACACCGGGGACACATATTCATGTATAAAAGACGTACAAAAGTGCAATTTGCATGATAGGTCCCCTTTAAAAAAAACAGCTCATGTTGAATTTTGAGGCACAGGCAAAATTCAGTAGATAAAAGCAGAATTATTCTGTCTTTAAATTAAGTTTATCAACACTGTCACAGAACAGAGAAAGCTTCAGATCAATGGGTAATCACGTGCGTTTTTGACAAAAGAATTAAATTAAAGTGTTTTATCTGAAATGAAAATGCTATGCTAATTTAATCAGGCAGGATCAGAGCAGAAGGAGCCGGAGAGATAATCACATGCTCTCATTTCTCACTCATGATCCTAGGTTCCTAAGTTCATAACAACCCGAAAAACATATACAGTACATATTGGCTTAAATACAAACATAACGCTTAACAAATGTACTTTTTAACCAGCAGAATAATTGTTTAGTGACTGAATAAACTACATGTTCTACAGTACTTGTTCTAGACAACATTAGATCCAAGTATTTATAGGAATATATATTTGTTAAGGTTCTTGTGTTGTTGTTTTGGCATCGACCGATATATTAAAGGGGACCTATCATGCAAAATGCACTTTTTTATGTCTTTTATACATACATATGTGTCCCCGATGTGTCAGGAGACTCACGCAGCGTCAGAAAATAAAACCCTCTCTCTTTTCCTCCGTACCCAAATCTCTAAAAACGGGGGAACAACTGAGCTGATCCAGATTTGCGTCCGATATGACGTAATATCTGAAATGTGGACCCACAGCACTATCAGAAACGTTGCTATCAGAAACAATGTCCGACTGTTTTGGACGTAATATGGTCGGTGTTTACATTAGCATCGCTAACACTCAGAGCTAACCTGTACTGGAGAGCATGTGTGTGAAGAAGCAGGAAATAAAAAGGAACTCACCTTGTGGTATAACCGGCAAGAGAGAAAGCCTTTGAGCTCCATACTGTTTCAGAAACAATCCTTGATAATCCATGATATGGCGTTTCATCACGGCAGTATTTAGTTTAGACAGTAGCTGCCGGGTCCCGCATAAGCTCAGACCCCTCCTTTTTTATTTTTTATCAATTGTTTTTTTTAAAGCTTTATATCAGCTAGTTATAATCAGCACTTTTGAAACAGGAAGTGAAATAGAGGGATATGAGGCATGGCTAGAATGAGTGATCTGTTTGGTATTTTGAGCAAAACACTTCAAAGACATGTTTTTTATATATTTGTATATATCTGAGACCTATAATATTGCCTAAAAATAGCATGATAGGTGCACTTTTAAACTTTGTTTGAATCCTGGTTTAATGAAGATAGCTTTTTGTTACTTCATCAGAAACAATATTAATTATGAACTTTGATAAAAAAACAAATTTAGATTTGGATAAACCCCTTATAATAATTTACATGCAAGTAATAAACGTATCTTCCACAGCAACACAAAACATTTGGTTGTCATGTCTGAAGCCACGCCCCCTCCTGCTGCTACTCCAGGAAGTATTAAACCACAGATTTCAAAATAAAAGCCGGATTTAATCGACATTGGCTGTGTGAACAGGACAACTCCACGCAATTAAATTATATGCCTTTATTTATTTTATCAGGAGATCATGGACGTTAATTTTATTTTTTGAAGTTCACAATAAACCTGATTCTGATGCACCTAATCACTGAGGCTTCTTTTATTTTGAAGGTCAACTCTATGTGTTCCGGTGAAGCTGTGCTCCTTCACGCACGCTGGAGGTTAGTATTGATGTGAGCGCTGTCAGAAGTGTGTGTGTGTGTGTGTTAGTGTGTGTGGAGGCTGAGCTGAGGACAGAAAGTGTGTGTGTCAGTGTGTGTGTGGAGGCCGACCTGTGAACAGTCACCCCGCTGCTGTTGGAGGGCAAAGTTTACAGATCTGCTCCCGGTAAAACCAGCGCGATCCTGCCGCAAAACACACACCGACAGCCGGACTCATGCAGCATGTAAACCCGGCCTGAGGACCGCTGAGAGGTGCGTATCTTTATTATTATATATATGCGTTTCTAAAGTCATTATCATGGTATAGATATGTGTGTTTCTACCACCATTATAGTGTTATAGATATCTATTTTATTTGTATTTACTTGCACTATTTTATCAGTGTTATTGTGTTGCACTGTTGGAGGAGCCAGGAAATATTTCCATTGACATATCTACACTGTAGCTATGTACACATGACAATAAAGCCTTGAATATTGAATTGAATATATGTGTGTTTCTACCATCATTATCATGTTATATATGTGTGTGTTTCTACCTCTGACTGTCTCCTCTCCTCTGCTCCAGCCCGGTGTGTCCCTCTCTGATCAGGTCAGATCTGATAGGTGCGTATTTTTTTTTTTTATTATATGTGTGTTTCTATCACCATTATCATGTTATAGATATTTATGTGTGACACAAGTACTGGACATAAAATACACACGGTTTTCACACATACATGTAAATATATCTAATATGTATAGGACCCAAATACGTTCATTTTAATTCATTTCTTATTTTAAAGTTACTTAACTGTATATCATTTGTATTTGTATCTTTAATTGTATTAATCTCTAATCTGTGTGAATCTGTGCTGTCCTGTTTTTCATTCTTACCCTGTTACTGTTAAACTACAGAATTTCCCCATGGGGATTAATAAAGGTCCATCTTATTTTATCTTATCTTGGATGTACTGAAGTACTGTACTTAAGCACAATAAGATACTTGTACTTGGGTATTCCCATGTTATAGATATGTGTGTGTGAGTGTGTCTATACCTCTGACTGTCTCCTCTCCTCTGTTCCAGCCCGGTGTCTCCCTCTCTCTGATCCGGACCTCTTCTCCCGGGGTGTCTCCCTCTCTCTGATCCGGACCTCTTCTCCCGGGGTGTCTCTCTCTCTCTCTGATCCGGGACCATGGGGGGTAGCCTTGGCTGTCACCGGTCCATCCCCCGGGACCCCACGGATTTCAGCTGCGGGAAACGTAAATTCAGCGCCGCCTGTAACTTCGGGCCGGTTCTGGTGAACCAGGAGCGGCTGAACATCAACACTGCGACCGAGGAGGAGTTGATGACTCTGCCGGGGGTGAACCGGGCCGTGGCGCAGAACATCACGGAGTACCGGGACTGCATCGGGGGGTTTAGAAAGGTGGAGGATCTGGCTTTAGTGAGCGGGATCGGAGCCACCAAACTGGAGATTATAAAGCTGGAGATCTGTGTTTCTAGTCGGACTGGTTCCTCGCAACACTCCCCGTCCTCCGTGCGTAAAGACGCGGAACACACGCCTGGCTCCGGGATCAACATCAACACCGCGACCCCGGCGCAGCTGCAGAGCCTCCGGGGAATCACGGAGAGGATCGCGGGGAACATCGCGGCCTACCGGGGGGAACACGGTCCCTTCCGGAGCATCGAGGACTTGGTTCGGGTGAAAAACATCAACAGTTCTCTGTTAGACCGGATCCGTTTCCAGGTGTTTGTGGAGAGGTCCAGAGCTCCGTCTACCTCCAGGTCTCACCCGAGCCCGACCTCCTTCAGCAGCGAGGAGATGGATCCAGGAGGACCGGCTCACATGCTCTCATCGAGGCCGGACTTGGAGCCTCTTTCCGGGCTGCGGGACGGGAAGCCGGTGGTCCGGATTGGAACCTGGAGCCTGCAGAGCTGCTGCTGCGATAAGGCCAACAACCCGGGGGTCAAAGAGGTGGTCTGCATGACCCTGCTGGAGAACGAGTGAGTAAAGACTCTCAACTTTATTTCTCAAACATGCAACCAAAGTGCTTCACATAAATACATAAAAAACTAGGAAATAAATAACAGTAAAGACAAGAAAGTAACCCTTTAAGGAGATTTAAATAACAGGCCACCATTCAACTCAACTGTATTCATTTATGTTTTAAACACATCCAAAGTGCTTCACATAAATACATATAAAAATAAAAATAAACAAACAATAGATATATTTATAGGAAGGTGTTGTGCATGAAAATGAGGGGGGACATCCTTGCTGGGATATATTTTTTTATTTTGACTTAAATTGAAGTTGCTGGAATAAATTAAAGAAAATAACCTTTTTGAAAACAACGTTTAGAAAAAAGTGCCAATGTAAAACACATCTGAAAATGTTTTAATTAATTTTATGACTTAATTTTCATGTAAGAATAACTACTTGTTTATGGATGACTTGACGCAGATCTGTCCATCAGGAAATTATAATATCTGTTCATGCTGCTCAACTAAACTCAAATAAAAAAAAGACATGATTGATCATTAAAGTGTTCTCAAAGCTGGTAAAGGTGCAGCTAGTTTGAGACTTGATTATATTTCACATCATTCATCCAGATCTGTAACGTAACTAAAGGTATTAAATACATGTAGTGGAGTAGAAGTACAAAGTACCTCAACATTTTACTTAAAGGTGGGGTAGGTAAGTTTGAGAAACCGGCTCGAGATACACTTTTTGTTATATTCCATGGAATGCTCTTAACATCCCGATAGCAATGAATATCTGAAGTGCATTGACAAAAAATCCATAAAGAAAATTCATCTGTGGAAGCCGTAGTACTGTAAAAAGCTAAAATAACTGGATGGCCTACCTGCCTGTCAGCCTTCCATCTGTGCACAAACTTATCTCGTGCCCTCATTGGTCATGTGCGCGTTCGTGTGTGTTGGAGGAGGGGCTCTGTAAGAAAGTGGCAGATTTGTTCCGGCTGTGTATTTTCAAATTCTAGCACACTCGAGCTGGTTTCTCCAAAATTACCAACCCCACCTTTAAGTAAAGTACTTAGTTACTTTACACCACGGTTTTCTGATGAACTGATGAAACGTCTCTGATTCTGTTTGACACAGTGAGAGAAAGCAGATCACCTCGACCCGTAGTGAACATTTTACAGTGACTTTTACCCAGAGTGCATCATCTGTGCAGTTCCTCTGTGAATGCAGCTTAATCTGCCCTGATGAATTCTGGGAGTGTCAGTGTTAATGAATAACGAGATTAAATCGATCAGATTCTGTTCACATGCTCCGTATCAGCTCTCACTGTTTACTCTGATCACATGACATCTTCAATGGCTCTCTGTTATTGTGGAGGGTGTGTCTTTATTACCTCTGTCAGTCTGCCAGGATCAGAGCGAGAGGTGAGACTTCACTGCACTCTCTCTCTCTCTCTCTGATAGTCTGGAAAATGAGTTGCTCTACAATGTAAACATCATATCATCCAAACCTAAACTCTAAGGAGAAGGTGCTACACTAAGCTCTTTCGGAAAATGTGTCATTTTAATCCAGGTTTTAGTGCATGTAAATGGTCTTCAGAGGTTAAAATCCCTGTGGATTTCTCTCCCAAACGCCTGAATCGCCTCCATTGAACTCCTTTGTTTACTTCCGTAACATAATGACATCACGATACAATCGCTTCTTTTGGCTAGCTCTAACACATTGTATGTGATAGGCTAAGGGGCGGGACATCTCTAAGGCCCCGGCTCCACGGGAACGCATACGGCAAAACGCATAGGAGTAACGCAAACGCCAAAAAGCTTCCGTCCACACGCAACCGGATTGTGTCAAGCTACACGAGACGGCTCCGTTTACATCCAACCGCTGGAAAAGCTGCAGTACATATGCCGAGCCTGTACGTGGCGCTGTAACTTCCTCCACAAAAGCAGCAACTTCCTCCACAAAAGCAGCGAAGAAGAATGGTTGTCATGGCTGCACTTCTGTGTATTCTCCGCGGTCGGGGCCGAGGGAACCGGGCAGAGTTTTTCGCCGGTCAACGTGTGTTAAAGTTTAAATCTTCCGGACAAAATTATAAAAGTGCCGGTCAAAGGTCTTCATTGTTATTTATTGAGCTTTAAAACAAATGAATAACGACGATATAATGATATATAATAATAAAATACACGGAGCCTGTCTCTTGTTCCTCTCTTCTGACAGCATCAGTGTCTGTCTCATGCAGCAGCTGATCCAGTAATGATGACTCGACAGTAAAAATAAACATATTTATAACTAGTTTAGGTAGTTTGAGAGGTAATTAAAATAGCTAAGGGTGGTGATCTGACTTGAAGTGTGTGTTTTCCTCCCGCTGCATCACAGCGGCAGGAGCTGCGTGTCTCCGTCCTGTCAGATTAGACTTCACTCGCGTTTATGTCCATATCGAGATAAAGATAAATAATCTGAATTCAGTGTGCAGTGTACTTTTGCGGGGGTGAGCAGCAGAGGCGGGGAGAGGCACGGCTATTGCGTCGTCATTATCAGAAACGGATGACTGTATAGGCGACCACACGGCCCCGTTGGACCCCCCAGAGCGCTCCGTTCCCAGATCTATCCACCTTTGGACCCGTTGTCGTTTGCAGGGTCCGTTTCTACCGTTCCGTTACGGCGTCGTCGAGCTTAGAGGGCTATACGCATGAGAAATATGCGGATTCAACCCGTTTTCGTTCCCGTGGAGCCTAGGCCTAAGTGGTTGACCAATCACAACAGAGCCGATCAGCTAACCAATCAGAGCAGACTGGGCTCTGGTTTCAGACAGAGGGTGAAAAGAGGTACAGGCAGTATGAGAAAAATAAAGAGCACACACTGATCAAAAACTCAATATTGTGAAGACATTGACAAATATTCACATTTACATATCAGTCATGGGTAAAATACAACAGTAATAGAGCTAGAACTGTTTAATAAATCCTTAAAATGACTTTACTGTATTAAATCCTTTCAAACCAGGAAAAGACGCTTCTATCTGAAACCTCAGGCATTATCTTGTCACATATCACAATATTGATTTATTGCACAGCCCTGGTTTCTTTTTAAATCGTTTTTCAAGCGACTGAAAACACGATTTCCCTCAACAGATGTTTCTGAATGCAGTTGAATAGACACGTGCTTTTAAACAATTTAATAGACTCCCTGATGAAGGCCACACAGAACGTATATACTGTATATATAAAGGTCATATACCAATACGGGTGGGTGTGTTGTGATATCAATAATGATTGTTAAGTGATGTATCAGCTGAGCCACACCCACAGCAAACAGCCTGCAGCCTGATGTGTGTGAACAGGGAGTGTTTTCATAAGAACTGTCTCCATCTTACATCTTCCTCCTAAACCTCCACCACTTCCTGTGTTCCCACCGTAATGGACAGGATCATTGTGCAGTGTGTGTTCTCTGTTCTGTGTGGATGTGTGTGTGTGTGTGTTCTCCGTTCTGTGCATGATCACAAGATCCCGGCTGAGTTTACACACTTCCCTCTGGCTCTGATCCACAAACCAGCAGCTACTGCAGTTCAATGAACTCAGTTTACTAAAGGTTGCTCTGCAGCAGGAACGCACGCACGCACGCACGCACGCACGCACGCACGCACGCACGCACGCTGATATAATGACTTAAACAGCTGGAACAAGGTCTTATACTTCAGTTAAAGTAGTAATAGTCCTGCATTTTTTACTTGCATCTTACTAAAGTAAAAGTAAGTTAGTATAATCAGCGAAATGTAGGTAAAGTATTAAATGTACAAGAAATCAATGCCGAAAAATAATCTAAAAATACCTGCATGTATTTTAGATGATTTAAATGATTGCATTAATTTTTCAAAAAAAATCTGTTTTATTACAATATATATGCAAACATGTAATTTGTAACGTAACCAAAGCTGTCTTTTAATTTATCTTTTACTACTACTTATACTATAATAGGAGGAGAAATATGACTATAATTAAACAAATCACATATACAGTTATAACAAAGCTGATTGATAGATTGTGATATATAAAGAGGACTGGGATATTTCCTAATAGAGACAACAAGTAGCTTCAGTTTGGAAACACGTGATGTCTTCATCTTCTTAGCAACTTCCAGCTGTATGAAGCAACAATCTAAGAACCAAACGACTCTCTGATATTCATCCAGTTTAACTTGGCAGCTACCTGACTGCACAGGAAGTAACAAAACATGCAATGAAATTACAGGCAGGAAGTGATCTGAGAAATATTGAATCTTCTGTCCTCTGTTTGATTTAATTGCATGAGTCACAATGAGTGAGAGATGTTGGTCGACATGAGCTGAACACGTGACTTTGTTATGGCTTTAAACAAGGAAACATCACATTCACTGAGAATAGGAGTGAAATCCCTTTAAATACATTCATAATTTGGTGAAACATTGGCGTTACTACTACTAAATTCACTTTAAAGAGTCCTCCTGCTGATGTTCAGGTGTATATCAGTATGTAGTGTCTCCACTTTAAAGAGTCCTCTCCTGCTGATGTTCAGGTGTATATCAGTATGTAGTGTCTCTACTTTAAAGAGTCCTCTCCTGCTGATGTTCAGGTGTATATCAGTATGTAGTGTCTCTACTTTAAAGAGTCCTCTCCTGCTGATGATCAGGTGTATATCAGTATGTAGTGTCTCTACTTTAAAGAGTCCTCTCCTGCTGATGTTCAGGTGTATATCAGTATGTAGTGTCTCTACTTTAAAGAGTCCTCTCCTGCTGATGTTCAGGTGTATATCAGTATGTAGTGTCTCTACTTTAAAGAGTCCTCTCCTGCTGATGTTCAGGTGTATATCAGTATGTAGTGTCTCTACTTTAAAGAGTCCTCTCCTGCTGATGTTCAGGTGTATATCAGTATGTAGTGTCTCTACTTTAAAGAGTCCTCTCCTGCTGATGTTCAGGTGTATATCAGTATGTAGTGTCTCTACTTTAAAGAGTCCTCTCCTGCTGATGTTCAGGTGTATATCAGTATGTAGTGTCTCTACTTTAAAGAGTCCTCTCCTGCTGATGTTCAGGTATGTAGTGTCTCTACTTTAAAGAGTCCTCTCCTGCTGATGTTCAGGTGTATATCAGTATGTAGTGTCTCTACTTTAAAGAGTCCTCTCCTGCTGATGTTCAGGTGTATATCAGTATGTAGTGTCTCTACTTTAAAGAGTCCTCTCCTGCTGATGTTCAGGTGTATATCAGTATGTAGTGTCTCTACTTTAAAGAGTCCCCTCCTGCTGATGTTCAGCTGTATATCAGTATGTAGTGTCTTTACTTTAAAGAGTCCTCCTGCTGATGTTCAGGTGTATATCAGTATGTAGTGTCTCTACTTTAAAGAGTCCTCTCCTGCTGATGTTCAGGTGTATATCAGTATGTAGAGTCTCTACTTTAAAGAGTCCTCTCCTGCTGATGTTCAGATGTATATCAGTATGTAGTGTCTCTACTTTAAAGAGTCCTCTCCTGCTGATGTTCAGGTGTATATCAGTATGCAGTGTCTCTACTTTAAAGAGTCCTCCTGCTGATGTTCAGGTGTACAAAGTGTTGGAGCGCTAGCCAATAGGAGCGCGAGTGTTCTGCAGCTTCTATGAATGATCGATCCTAAGGTCATGCAGTGCGTACATTTGCTCTGTTGTATGTGTTTATTGCTCCGACCCTCTATCACAGAGACATTTAGGCACTAAAACACACTCATGCGTTAAATATCATAATAAAAATCCGGCACACGGCTGTGTTTGAATTAGAGCTCAGGGTCATTTTGAGATGAGACCAGCTGTTAAATCAGAATATACCACTTTACTGTATATCTATAGAAACAGTCAGAATCAGGTTTATCACCAGGTAGATTGAAACGTACGAGGAATTTGACTTGGTGTTGTGGTGCGTACTTAAAAGTAAAACAAAAATAGATAGAGAACTATTATGAGAAAATATAATAACATTAAAAAAAAAAATGTGCATACAGTATCTACATAACATTTGGCAGTAATAATCAAATGTATTGTATACATTGTGTGCATATAAGTAATGCATAAAATGTACATTTACATGTTCATGTATCCCCTGTTCCTAAGCTATGTTTCCTGCAGTAAGGTGATCATGAGCAGCTGCTGATGTTCCCGCTGTGAGTGACAGGCGTTCAGCTGCTAATCAGATTACTGTAATCACATCTCAGATCTGAGAGAAGCAGAAGACAGAGTGTGAATGTGTTCTCACAGCATTTCATTTTATTAAGCAATTAGAAAACCGTTAGCCAATCAAACGCTTTTATTTTAAAGGAATTACATTACCATTATTTCAGCAGCCGGACACAAACACCACTTTAAGAGGCCCTAATCTGCTGAACATCAGCAGGAGAGGACTCTTTAAAGTAGAGACACTACATACTGATATACACCTGAACATCAGCAGGAGAGGACTCTTTAAAGTAGAGACACTACATACTGATATACACCTGAACATCAGCAGGAGAGGACTCTTTAAAGTAGAGACATTACATACTGATATACACCTGAACATCAGCAGGAGAGGACTCTTTAAAGTAGAGACACTACATACTGATATACACCTGAACATCAGCAGGAGAGGACTCTTTAAAGTAGAGACACTACATACTGATATACACCTGAACATCAGCAGGAGAGGACTCTTTAAAGTAGAGACACTACATACTGATATACACCTGAACATCAGCAGGAGAGGACTCTTTAAAGTAGAGACACTACATACTGATATACACCTGAACATCAGCAGGAGAGGACTCTTTAAAGTAGAGACACTACATACTGATATACACCTGAACATCAGCAGGAGAGGACTCTTTAAAATAGGATTTATTCTAAATGATTACCTAAGTTAAATATATTATAACTCAGTATAAAAAGTTACAGTCCAGGCTTAGAGACAGACTCTCATCTCTGTTTCCGGCGTCATGTAAGAGCCTCGTGCAGAGGATGTGTCAACATCTGGAGTCTGTACAGATGGGATTATCAGAGACACACACACTCTTTAATCCTTCACACACACTGACTGAAACACACACACACACGCACACACGCACACGCACACGCACACGCACACGCACACGCACACACTAACCCTAACCCTATAAAGTAGATCAAATAGCTCCACCTTAACCAGCTGCTTCATTCATAATAAACACATAAAAGCTTGAATAAAATCCACTGAAATTATAGATATTATTTTTTAGTATTTTAAGTATGTGTTAACACTTTTTTACTTAAAGGTCACCTATCATGCTATTTTTAGGCAATAGCATAGGTCTCAGATATATACAAATATATAAAAAACATGTCTATGAAGTGTTTTGGTCAAAATACCAAACAGATCACCCAGGGGCGTCGCCTGGACCTGGAAACATTCGGGGCTTAGCCCACAGTGGCGGCGGCCGCGGTGCTACAGTGGAATGTTCTACTGCAACACTCCCCGCACACACACGCACACACATACACACACCCGCGACTCTTACAATGAAGGCTCGATAATCAGCTCGGGGCATATAGGTGTAAGCAGGGGTAAAGTGCTATTTCTTATAAGTGGGGGGCGGACTTCACCTCCTCTAAGGGGGTCCTCACCCATACTTGCCAACCTTGAGACCTCAGAAATTGGGAGAGATTAAAAACCACCGCGCCGGGGGGGGGGGGGGGGGGGGTTGCTAGTGGATCGCCGGAGCTGTTAGAACTGTTAGCACCGGAGCCTCGCAGCGGGGAAACTGACTTTTAAAGATGAAAAGAACATCTACACATGCTTGTAGTTGTAAGTTCAATGCCTTGCTGCCTGTAGCACCATTCTTGATGAGGACCAGGAAAGGAGTGAGCAGAGGGTAAAGTTGTCCATTCTTGTTCTGTGACTATCTTCCTCACCATGCTGAACACCCTCTCAGACTTTCAGTTGCGCGCGCTACTAAAGAGATGCGCTACCATGGAAACCAAACAATGGTGTAGCTGTATTAAAGTCCTCAGTGGAAACAGTCGTGAGTAAATCTGATTTTGTCAGAAATCGGGAGAAATGCGGGAGAAATATGACCCCGGGAGGAAACCGGGAGAGGGCAGTGAAATCGGGAGTCTCACGCGAATATCGGGAGGGTTGGCAAGTATGTCCTCACCTCCTCTAGGGGGGTCCTCATCTGCTCTAGGGGGGTCTGGGGGCATGCTCACCCGGGAAGATTTTTTTTTAAATACTGATGTTAAAAGCATCAATCTGCTGCACTTTGAGAGCAAAATTAAGAGATCTATGGATACATCTCTCAACACCCATATGAAACAGACTGTAAACAGATTTACTTTTTCTTATATTTTACAAATCACTCCCCTTTTAAACTGTATTCTTGTTTTACAGTCATATAGTATTTCATAACTGTTTTTCATTTATTCTCTCTGGCTGTCCATCTCATAATGTTCACATAGAAACTAGCTGTCAATAGGAATATCATTCAGAAGAATTATAATTGCATGCAAAAATCTGTCACACAAAGAGGTTGCACATTTACATTCAGGTGTTGTTATGGCAACGTCAGTGGCCAAACAGCCACATTTACTGCTGCAAATACGTTCAATCATGCTGTCGACACGTAAAGCAGTGGCAACTATGCCACCATTTCAGCTGACTTTTTCCTCAGAAATACTGTCACATAACATCCATATATTTCAGTGCTAGGTTGATGCTTAGCTAAGCTAACTATGAAACACTTTAACTGACAGGACTCAGGATCAACTGTGTACTGTAAGGTAGCTTCTAGCTTCATGTCGAACAGTAAGTCAACATTTTCCAGAGAGCTTTCTTTGAAATCACCAGGTAACGCTAACAAACATTACATTTAGATTGTATGACAAAGTGTTTATTTAATATCTCTGGCTAGCTATAGCTACTTGCCAACGGTTTAGCTTACCCCCGCGATTCAAAGTAACGTCAACGTAGCTGTAATTTATGCTTTGCTTACATGTCCGCATAACTTGGAAGTTTACTGACATTTACATACCTTGTTTACCTGGCTCAAGTGGTGGCTCTGGGGTTGTTGTGTGAGCCACCACTTGAGAATTGTGGTCTTTTTAAAGAAAAAATGTTCTTATGTCCATCTTCAAAAACTCAGAGTCCGACTGACAGTTTAAACATTGTCACAGCTCACAGGATAGGTACCTGTCAGCCAATAAGACAGGTGTTTATTTCCATTCAACTCTCTGGTTGGTCTGGTGTCTTGCCTCTGTTGCATTCACTGAACACGGGAAATTACAATCCTGCCGTCCTCTCATGATGAGGTTCAGGTAAAGCACGGTTAATGTATTATATTATTGAGGGAGAATTGTCCGGGGCTACAGAAAAAACATTCGGGGCTCAAGCCCCGAATGCCCAGCCCAGGCGACGCCACTGAGATCACCCATTCTAGCCATGCCTCATATCCCTCTATTTCACTTCCTGTTTCAAAAGTGCTGATTTGGATATAAAGCTTTAAAAAAAAATAGAAATTGATAAAAAATGTAAAAGGATGGGGCTGAGCTCATGCGGGACCCAGCAGCTACTGTCTAAACTAAATACTGCCGTGATGAAACGCCATATCATGGATTATCAAGGATTATCTCTGAAACAGTATGGAGCTCAAAGGCTTTCTCTCTTGCCGGTTATACCACAAGGTGAGTTCCTTTTTATTTCCTGCTTCTTCACACACATGCTCTCCAGTACAGGTTAGCTCTGAGTGTTAGCGATGCTAATGTAAACACCGACCATATTACGTCCAAAACAGTCGGGCATTGTTTCTGATAGCAACGTTTCTGATAGGGCCGTGGGTCCACATTTCAGATATTACGTCATATCGGACGTAAATCTGGATCAGCTCCGTTGTTCCCCCGTTTTTAGAGATTTGGGTACGGAGGAAAAGAGAGAGGGTTTTATTTTCTGACGCTGCGTGAGTTCCCTGACACACCGGGGACACATGTTTATGTATAAAAGACATCAAAAAGTGCATTTTGCATGATAGGTCCCCTTTAAGTTACATTAAAAATACAGGACTTTATATGGAAAGCGTGTATTTAAAATGCAGTTTTTCTCCTTTAACTTCAGTAAAATAAGGCAGTACTCCTTCACCTCTCCTCTGAAAGTACTTTTTCTCAGAGAGACTGTTTCCAGGGATCCAGAGTGATGGTTGAGTTCAGGATCTGCAGAGGAGCTGACGCTGCTGGGAGCTCATGTGGAAATTTCCATTGGCGCAGCGTTTTATTGTGGCGGGGCAAGAGCAGCGTTTTATTGTGGCGGGGCAGTGAGTTAGGGGCATCTCTGCAGCCAGGAGCCACTGAGGCCAAACACCCAAAAGCTGTGCAGAGAGATTCTGATCCTGCTGCAGAAAACACTGAGAAATACTGCAAAATAATCAGGGACTAGAGACCAGAAGGAGTCGGTCTAAATACAGACGTTTAAACTCTACTGAAGATATTTAAATACACCTTTATTGATCCTCGTTGTTGTAGGTAAGAGGTAAGAGTTCACATAAGGATAAAACGAATAAAATAACGTAAGTAACAGCATATATATAAAAATAACAACAATAGAATAGATGTGAAAATGATAGATATATATAAATGTGTGCAAGTGCAATCCAAAGTAGGTGCAATTTAAAAACCTTTTATTTGTGATGCAGCTCTAAAAGAAGCGTATCATTTTGAAAATATTTGATATTAAATATAGTTATTTTCTGTGCATTCACAGCTGCAGTTTTCATCCTAATGTTATCATGTTGGACATTACAGACGCCTCTTAAACAAAGACATGTTGTTTATGTAACAGACAGATGACACTGAGCTCCCAGCATGCACTCTGTTCTTTAAATGTGTGATGAACTGCAGCGTGGAGCTCTTTCCTCTGAAATCCTGAGAGACTGTATTTATGTTCATGTGTGTGTGTGTGTGTGTGTGTGTGTGTGTGTGTGGTGTGTGTGTGTGTGTGTGTGTGTGTGTGTGTGTGTGTGTGTGTGTGTGTGTGTGGTGTGTGTGTGTGTGTGTGTGTGTGGTGTGTGTGTGTGTGTGTGTGTGTGTGTGTGTGTGGTGTGTGTGTGTGTGTGTGTGTGTGTGTGTGTGTGTGTGTGTGTGGTGTGTGTGTGTGTGTGTGTGTGTGTGTGTGTGTGTGTGTGTGTGTGTGTGTGTGTGTGTGTGTGTGTGTGTGTGTGTGTGTGTGTGTGTGTGTGTGTGTGTGTGTGTGTGTGTGTGTGTGTGTGTGTGTGTTTCTTCTAGGAGAGACCAGAGGATTACTGATACTGAAGCTCCTTTTGTTAAAACAGTTTCAGTTCTCATTCCACTTCACATGCATACAGTTCAGTTCATCCTACATTTCACTTAGCTCAAACTGATCCAAAGTAACTTACAATAAACCATGAAGATCTAAAACCCTGCAGCTCCAACAAAGTGCTTTTATAAATAAATATATTTGGATCCACGGTGACTGGAATGAGAATGGATTAAGCAGCTGCTGATGAATATTCAGTGAGTCCAGTAGGTGAAGGATTAAGAGGTAAATATAGTTCCTGATTTTAAAGCTGAACTATAGGAATATAATGAAGTTCTGTTCAGAGGGTTTAACGCCTCAGTCATGTGAGAAGAGAAACTCCAACACGACTATTTATAAAACAGCGTCAACAAATTAGAAGCGATCATTTCTAAGCTTGAATTTATTTTTGTGTGTGTGTGTGTGTGCTCTTTTCTTAATTTATAGATTTTACCCCAGAAGGCCGCTGTTCATTTACATGCAATATTTAAAAAAACACATTTATTTAAAGCCAAATCCTTATCTTTTACTAAACCTAAACATGGAGTATTGCTGCACTTTTTTTTCTTTTTTTTCTTCAATTTACAACTTCAATCTCACGTTTTAACGAGGACTTGTGATTGGTCAACTGCATAGAGATGTCCCGCCCCTTAGCCTAGCCAATGGTATTTAGTGTCTCTACTGGGACATGTCTCCATGCTTCAATGTTCAAAAAGCTCTTTATTGTTCTCATACTGCCTCCACTCTTTTCACCGGCCCAATCCCAAACCACTCCCTCGACCCTACCCCTCCGTGGCGGAGTGAACTCCGTCTGTAGCCACACTCGCAGCTCAACGAGGCTCCCTCCTGTCAGATGGAGGGAGTAAATACAGCGGCAAGCTTTGGGACAAACTCCCCTCTCTCCGGCAGAAACAGGAAATGCCGTAACTGTATGTAACAACGGTTTCAAATCAGCTTCTCTTAGACAAAAAATGTAAATTAAGAACTCAAATAAAACTCCAAACATCTTTCATTGTGTTACTTTTTTGTAAAGCTCTTTTAGTTTTAAACCTGATGTTTATAAGCTTCTTAGTTTTTGCAACAGTCTGTAAATATACACAACTTTATAATAAAATGCACACATTGACCTTTTTCTAGACTAACCACAGGTATGATCCTAAGTTAAAAAAATATGAGGTTATCATGAGGTTGTTAACATCGCAATTTATCAGTGGATGTTTGCTGGAACTACTTGTAAACAGCGTGTTTCCTGACGGACACACACAGCGTGACTCCGGTCAGGTAGAGACCGGTCTCAAGTCAGCACCGATGCAGACTCGCTGTTTGAGGGCTTGATAGCCCACTCCCCCTCCACACCGCTCCACACTCGTTGGTTTGGAACAGCACTTAATGTGGCGGACCCTCCGCGCGAACGCGCAAACGGAGGGGTAGTGTGTAGGGGTAGGGTGTAGGGGGCGGTTTGGGATTGGGCCACCCTCTGTCTGAAACCAGAGCCCAGTCTGCTCTGATTGGTTAGCTGGCCGGCTCTGTTGTGATTGGTCCACTGCTTAGAGATGTCCAATGGATCACGTACAAAGGAGCGTTAGCCAATAGGAGCGCCACTCTGTTACAGAACTTTTGGATTTTAGGCCTTGCAGACCGTTTACATGCACTAACTAACACCTTTAGAACACACTACAAGAGAGGGAACGCCACACAACAGAAGAATAGGGCTTCTTTAAACTTCATTTTCTGTGTTTTTGTGTGTGTTCAAGCTTTCTTTGAGTTTCCTTTGTGTCTGAAATAAACACTGAGGATGCACTTCAGTTGCTTGATTCACAGACGTGATGTTTTTAGTCCACGTTTGCAGACGTCTTTGCCCTGCAGAGTGACGTGTGCAGAGGGTTGGGATGTAATGCTCACTGATGACATGAAGAGGAAACTGTGGGTGTTTCTCAATGTCGAGGACGCTTGCTTGGTAGCACATGTACCTCCGAGTGAGTTCCTTAAGAAGCCTCGGAAAACGAAGAATAGAACAGGCTAGCAAGTGTGCAGGTGTGCGTCATATGAGAGGCCCCGCCTTACATTTTCCGCCAAAGATTTTGGAAATTGGTCCGTGCGCAAAGCATTGTGGGGATTTTAAGACCGCGGAGGATACACATGTGCAGCCTAGAAATTTCCCGCAACGAAGGGCGCCGGCCTCGGTAGAATTCCAAGCATCCTGGACATTAGAACAGTCCTTCGGCGGGACTCGATGACGTAGTATGCTTGAAATAGTGGCTCTGGAGCAGCCTTCCTTGACATTGAGAAACACCCAGAGACTCTGTTGTGTAATGAGATTTCTGAGAGGTCAGAGGTCAAAGCATCAGCTCTCTGTGCTGCAGGACACTGAGCATATTGTGCAGCAGGAATTAAAATAAAGCCTCTTTTGCTCTGAAATAAGACAAGTATTGTACTAAAGTGCATATTGGAGGCAAATACAAATAAATACAGATTTTAGTTTCTGACTGGAAAAATATGTATTATTATTATTATTATTATTGTTATTATTATTTATATATATTTTTTTGTTATATTTTAATCAATTTTCTTTATTTATCTTTAGTTTTATTACTAAATACTGAATTGTTATGCTTTTTATGTAATTCTGGATATTCAGCATCATTAGAATTAGCATAACGGTGATTTATGAATAATGTAAAGTCATCATAATTGTATATCCTCATGATGTCTCGAGTTAGCTTTACACAGCTGGTACTATACACAGTGACGGTGTTTAAAAAGGCTTCGTGCTCACAGTGAGAATCAGTTATTGTTGACACAGCTGTTCCTCTTCGGTAAACACAACATTCACTAAAGATCATTTAATGTTTGTGTAAAGTGACGTAGAGTTTGGACCGCAGTCTGCCAGCTCACCGCCTCTCTTTACTGCCTCGTAAACTTTATCTGTTTGCTTTTCAAATGATTCTCCAGAACAACAGTCAGCACAATAAAGGCTATTGAATCCTGAGAGGAGCTGCTGAGGGATGCAATAAGAGAGGGGGGGGCTATTCAGCTGGATTCACAGATATTAAAGGTCCCCTATTATACTGTTTTCCAACAATATATCACAGGTCTCAGATATATACAGAACATGTTTCTGATTGGCTGAAACACCAAACAGATCATTGCAGCATTACCCATAATCCCCTCTGTTTCAGCCCTGTTTCCAAAGTGCTGATTCTCTGTCTGTTACTTTAGATAAGGAGCCCCTCCCCACGCCCCTCTGAGAGAGATTTGGTTACAAAGAACTCAATGGTGCTCTAGGAGGAGATTCAGGTGGTAAGGTGGGGGGGGATTTACCTTGGTTGCTGATTGGCTAATGGTTACACAAGACAAAAACATCGTGATGACATCATAAAGTGGCCAAAATCTGATCAGCTCATTTTCAGACAGGTTTTTATAGAAATGGATCAAAAAGAGAGAGAATCTTTGATCCTGAAACTTTCAGAGTCTCTTTACACAGAGGGGACACATGTTGATGAAGAAGAGACATGAAGAAGAGGGGACACATGTTGATGAAGAAGAGACATGAAGAAGAGGGGACACATGTTGATGTAGAAGAGACATGAAGAAGAGGGGACACATGGTGATGTAGAAAAGACATGAAGAAGAGGGGACACATGTTGATGTAGAAGAGACATGAAGAAGAGGGGACACATGTTGATGTAGAAGAGACATGAAGAAGAGGGGACACATGTTGATGTAGAAGAGACATGAAGAAGAGGGGACACATGTTGATGTAGAAGAGACATGAAGAAGAGGGGACACATGTTGATGTAGAAGAGACATGGAAGAAGAGGGGACACATTGGTGATGTAAGAAGAGACATGAAGAAGAGGGGACACATGTTGATGTAGAAGAGACATGAAGAAGAGGGGACACATGTTGATGTAGAAGAGACATGAAGAAGAGGGGGACACATGTTGATGTAGAAGAGACATGAAGAAGAGGGGACACATGTTGATGTAGAAAGAGACATGAAGAAGAGGGGACACATGTTGATGTAGAAGAGACATGAAGAAGAGGGGACACATGTTGATGTAGAAGAGACATGAAGAAGAGGGGACACATGTTGATATAGAAGAGACATGAAGAAGAGGGGACACATGTTGATGTAGAAGAGACATGGAGAAGAGGGGACACATGTTGATGTAGAAGAGACATGAAGAAGAGGGGACACATGTTGATGTAGAAGAGACATGAAGAAGAGGGGACACATGTTGATGAAGAAGAGACATGAAGAAGAGGGGACACATGTTGATGTAGAAGAGACATGAAGAAGAGGGGACACATGTTGATGAAGAAGAGACATGGAGAAGAGGGGACACATGTTGATATAGAAGAGACATGAAGAAGAGGGGACACATGTTGATGAAGAAGAGACATGAAGAAGAGGGGACACATGTTGATGAAGAAGAGACATGAAGAAGAGGGGACACATGTTGATGTAGAAGAGACATGAAGAAGAGGGGACACATGTTGATGAAGAAGAGACATGGAGAAGAGGGGGACACATGTTGATGAAGAAGAGACATGAAGAAGAGGGGACACATGTTGATGTAGAGAGAGACATGAAGAAGAGGGGACACATGTTGATGAAGAAGAGACATGAAGAAGAGGGGACACATGTTGATGAAGAAGAGACATGAAGAAGAGGGGACACATGTTGATGAAGAAGAGACATGGAGAAGAGGGGACACATGTTGAGGTAGAAGAGACATGAAGAAGAGGGGACACATGTTGATGAAGAAGAGACATGGAGAAGAGGGGACACATGTTGATGTAGAAGAGACATGAAGAAGAGGGGACACATGTTGATGAAGAAGAGACATGAAGAAGAGGGGACACATGTTGATGTAGAAGAGACATGAAGAAGAGGGGACACATGTTGATGTAGAAGAGACATGAAGAAGAGGGGACACATGTTGATGTAGAAGAGACATGAAGAAGAGGGGACACATGTTGATGAAGAAGAGACATGAAGAAGAGGGGACACATGTTGATGTAGAAGAGACATGAAGAAGAGGGGACACATGTTGATGTAGAAGAGACATGAAGAAGAGGGGACACATGTTGATGTAGCAGAGACATGAAGAAGAGGAGACACATGTTGATGAAGAAGAGACATGAAGAAGAGGGGACACATGTTGATGTAGAAGAGACATGAAGAAGAGGGGACACATGTTGATGTAGAAGAGACATGAAGAAGAGGGGACACATGTTGATGTAGAAGAGACATGAAGAAGAGGGGACACATGTTGATGTAGAAGAGACATGAAGAAGAGGGGACACATGTTGATGTAGAAGAGACATGAAGAAGAGGGGACACATGTTGATGTAGAAGAGACATGAAGAAGAGGGGACACATGTTGATGTAGAAGAGACATGAAGAAGTGAATTTTGCAGAATAGGTAACCTTTAAAGTCTTTAAATAGATTGACCTCTGACATCTCAGAGAGCTTTTTAAGCGATTAATCCAGATCGTTTTCTTAGTAAAATAACTAGCAAAAGTCCTGCATTGAAAATGTTCCTAAAGTAAGTTTAATTAGCGATATGTAGGTAAAGTATGAAGTGCAAAAATTCAGAAAAATATAACGTACATTCAAGAAACATCTAGAAAACTAAAATAATGTTCAGAACAATTTAGAAGAATTACTTAAATGTTATCAGAAACAGAAAATTACTAATAACTCTGTAGCTGTTTAAATGTTGGTATAAATACAGATACATTAATCATTTAATCTGAACCTCCTGTGTTTGTGTTTGCAGGGGGAAGTCGTTGTTATAAATAAAATAATACAGTAAAGATATGAGTTTAATCTCCTGCTCTCGTTGTGTTTCAGTGTGAAGCTGCTGGCGGTTCAGGACCTGACGGAGAGAGAAGCTCTGGACAAGGTAACGTCAAACTCAACACTTTCATTTACAGGATTCAAACTCAACTCTCAGAGAACTCAGAAACTCAATCTCAATCTTTATTTATTTATATAGCACATTTAAAACAACCTCAGTTCAATCAGGAGAGACGGTTTTGATAAGAATACATATTTATTGCCAGGAATACACGAATGAATGTAATGGAGTTTTGGCGATTAGGCCCCGTTGTGCAGGAGTATCATTTGGGAGGGGAGAACCGATCGGATGAAACCCCCCGGGGTCTAGACACTGGTGGTGGTGAATCGATGGTTGGGGTCAGTCTGAAGGGGAGGGGCTTAGCTTGACCCTGGTGGTGGTGAATGGATAGTTGGGGTCAGTCTGAAGGTGAGGGGCTTACCTCGACCCCGGTGGTGGTGAATGGATAGTTGGGTTCGGTCTGAAGGGGAGGGGCTTAGCTTGACCCTGGTGGTGGTGAATGGATAGTTGGGGTCAGTCTGAAGGTGAGGGGCTTACCTCGACCCCGGTGGTGGTGAATGGATAGTTGGGTTCGGTCTGAAGGAGAGTGGCTTAGCTTGACCCTGGTGGTGGTGAATGGATAGTTGGGGACGGTCTGAAGGGGAGGGGCTTAGCTTGACCCTGGTGGTGGTGAATGGATAGTTGGGGTCAGTCTGAAGGGGAGTGGCTTAGCTTGACCCTGGTGGTGGTGAATGGATAGTTGGGGTCGGTCTGAAGGGGAGGGGCTTAGCTTGACCCTGGATTCAGAGGGACAGGAGGTGAGAAGGGGTGGAGGAGGGTTGCGTCGAGTCACCTGAAATGACAGCTGTCAGAGGGAAGAGCAGATTTAAAAGGGTTAGCGGAGCGCTGTGATAGGCTTGTGAGAATAGAGCGAAGTGATTGGTTAAGCTGGGGAGTGACGCCCCCGATCACTTATTGAGAGGAGAGAGAGTAGTAACATGGAAATAGTAAATGGATTAGTAAAGACGGTCTTCCTGGTTGAACTAAGTAAAGAAGTAAACTAAACGACTACATTTCTTCCCACATAAAGATCCTACAAATAGTAAATTAAATACAAATATCTGTCTAAATTCATCCTGCAGTGAAAATGTTCCTAAAGTAAGTTTAATTAGAAATATGTAGTCAAAGTATTAAGGGCAACAATTCAGGAAAATCTAACATAAAAGAAAGAAACAGCTAGAAAACTGTAAAAAATGTCAGAATAATTTAGACTTAAATGTTTATCAGAATCAGATTGTATCCCGGGGAAAAGTTGTGTTTAAAAAGGATATGATAGCATAGTGAAGAAATGGAATAAATGCAAAAACGAAAGTAGAGTTTAAGAGATGAGAGCTTCCTGGATCCTGCAGACTTCACTGAGAGTTTATTAAATGTCTCTTCTCTCCCTCTCTCCCTCTCTGTTTCTCCCGAGTCTCTAAAGTCTATTTCTGACTCTGACCTGTGTCACTGCTCTCATTTTCCTCTCTATTAATATGTCGGGGGTCTCTGTGTGTTGGAGGGTTTTCCCTGCAGCAGTAAGTATCAGAATACATGGGATTAAGATCTATTTTAAATGAAATAAGAACAATCTTCACCTTCAGGGCGTAAGGTTTACAAAAGCTCAGTTTTTAGAGATCTTGAATATGAGTGAGAATAAAAGGCCAACAAATATATATAAGAAAGTATTTTTGTACGATGTCAAAGCAATTTATTGATATTTTATGGATATCGTAATATTAGACTAGTTATCATCTCAGATTGTTGATATCACAATAGTCTTATCCTGCTTTTTGAGGCTGCATTACAGTCAAACTATGTATTTTGTATTTATTAATCAGACTCTTCTAGCTCTGCTTTGCATATAAATCAAAATGACTGATGATTATTTATCAAAATCCTCAATGTTTTCTGAAAGCAACGTTGGACAACCTCACAAAATCATCGCTAAATATTGACATCAAAGTATTTTTAGCCTTTACCTCCTGAGACCCAAGCTTTTTTTACTATGCATTTTTTATTTCTCCTATCTATTTAGGGTTAGTAGGACCTAATAAGTGTACAACGTAAGTATTGTCTTTGAACAGGAAGTCGTTTTTGATAAAAATGATGTTCTCATATGTGGACAGTCGGTTTATAACGCAATAAAGTCACCAGTGTATCACAAAGTACAAAACCTTTCATTTCAATGCCCACACAGTCAAATCTATTGGCCTGTTACCAGAGATGGCTAAAGTACACACATCCTTTACTCAAGTAGAAGTACACACATCCTTTATTCAAGTAGAAGTACACACATCCTTTACTCAAGTAGAAGTACACACATCCTTTACTCAAGTAGAAGTACACACATCCTTTACTCAAGTAGAAGTACACACATCCTTTACTCAAGTAGAAGTACACACATCCTTTACTCAAGTAGAAGTACAGACATCCTTTACTCAAGTAGAAGTACACACATCCTTTACTCAAGTAGAAGTACAGATACTCGTGTTTAAAAATACTCTGGTAAAAGTAGAAGTACAGACTAAACTTCTTTACTCAAGTCAAAGTAAAGAGGGCTTTGAAATGTACTTCAGTAAAAAGTACCCATAACTAGCAGCTGTTTTAAAGAGTACCTGACCTCCCTTTATATTAATAGAACAATAATGTCATTGTTAGCTAATGAATGTTTCCATGCTGAACAACGGCAACATGACAACGTTTTCATTGGTCCCTCTTCTTTAGAGAAGACCAGGAAATGATGGATACACGGATCGTGTTCAAATCAATAGGCACGCAATGACTCTAAATAATAATGATCACGCCACCAAACACACATTCAAACTAAAGGAACCAGCCTGTTTGGGAAATGTGAGAAGTAGAAAGTACAGGTGTTTGTGTTCAACATGTAAGAAGTAGAAAGTACAGGTATTTGGGTTCAACATGTAAGAAGTAGAAAGTACAGGTATTTGGGTTCAACATGTAAGAAGTAGAAAGTACAGGTATTTGTGTTCAAAATGTAAGAAGTAGAAAGTACAGGTATTTGGGTTCAACATGTAAGAAGTAGAAAGTACAGGTATTTGGGTTCAAAATGTAAGAAGTAGAAAGTACAGGTATTTGTGTTCAACATGTAAGAAGTAGAAAGTAAAAAGTCGTAAAAATAAAAATAAGTAGTGGAGTAAAGTACTGATACCAGAAAAATGTACTTAAGTACAGTAACGAAGTATTTGTACTCCACTACTTCCCACGCTCACCTCTGAACAGAAGCACTAACATGTAGAGTCTGCAGTACAGTCAGACCTTCTGTGCATTTTCACAGAGTGTTTTAAATGTCAGGTTGTTCCTCTCTCTCCACAGACTGTTTATATACAGTCAGCACCTGTGGGTGTCACTCTGATGTCTGCAGAGGAAGTAGGTCAGCTGCAGAGATTCAGAAGCAGAGGGAGAGTCGCTCTGGATCAGAGGAAACACTGCAGAGTTTCTCCTCAATGATTCCTGCATGTTTACTGTCTTCTTTCTGTCCTCTGGTGGCTGATTTGGGGTATAAAAAGTGGGCATAATTAACCTTATACTGCATTTAAAGTCAAATTAATTATTTAAAAGCTTATAGAAAGATGGCCAAGTGTCAAGGAAAAGAAAACAACCAAAAAAGACAGAAACTGTATTAAATGTAAGTAAATCTGATTTTCTGATTGGGATTACTGGTGGGCTAATGGATAGTGAGGTGGGCTGAAGATTGGAAGGTTGTGAGTTCAAATCCCAGCAGGAACACCACCACTAGTGTGCCCTTGAGTAAGGCACTTAGTCCTTAGTTACTCCAGGGAGGATGTCCCTGTAATTGGTCATTGTAAGTTGCTTTGGATAAAAGCGTCAGCTAAATGAAATGTAATGTAATGTCTGATGCAACATTCACATTTCACATTGTGATGCATTGGAAATATCCTTAAGAAAGGGTACTTAAGGTTAGTGTGTGTGTGTGTGTGTGTGTATGTGTGTGTGTGTGTGTGTGTGTGTGTGTGTGGTTGTTTCTAAGGAACTCTCTCTCTCTGTGGTGAGTCAGACACTCATGATGAGTCACGCTCGAGTTAAAGAGTGTTACTATCAAACAGTGCAAATACAAAAGTAACCATCATGTGTTAAACTCTCTCTCTAAACATTATATTTAATAACGACTCTGTACCAGGACGTTATGTCTTCATTAACAGCAGCTCTAGATCATTCAAGTTTGAACAGTTAGAGGTCACATGATCCTATCTGAAGATTGCTTTCTGTGCAAATACAGTAATCACCATGCCATAACTAAATTAGTACCTTCCCTTCTTACACACACACACACACACACACACACACACACACACACACACACACACACACACACACACACACACACACACACACACACACACACACACACACACACACACACACACACACACTCTCTGTCCTTGTTGTTGTCAGTGTACTGGCAGCACCCTCAGCTCTCTGCAGGTTCACAGGGTTCATGCTGTTTGTTGGACAGTAGAGAGGTTGTTGTTTTAGCCTTTATTAAATCAGCCTCATGAGACTGAAAACAGAACAGTATACTGTAGATGACACACACACACACACACACACACACACACACACACACACACACACACACACACACACATACTGTACTTTACAAACTAAAGTTCTTTATGCTTTTCCCTAAGTAGGCTGGACACGACACAAAACAGCCGGAGGAAAATATGAAAAATGCTAACGTGAACAAACTCTTTTTTTGCATATTTTCTTCAAGACCTGTCCGGGCAATAATGCCATTAGTCATATCAACATGGAGCATGTGATGCTTGCACCACTTTACCTGTAGTGAGCTTTGAATGTTTCCTACACTTCTGGAAATGTCTCGTGTTTCGACGACATCTAGTGGCTGTATCAGTTATGGCAGGAACGTAAGAGGTCATGTGACTTAAAGGTAGGGTAGGTAAGAATGGAGAAACCAGCTCGAGTGCGCTAGAATTTGAAAGTACACAACCGGAAAAAATCTTCCCCTTCCTTCAGACTTCCTTACAGATGATTGGTCGTGCTTTTTACAGCGCCACGGCTTCCACAGATGACATTTTTTTATGTATTTGTTGTCAAAGCATTTAATATATTCATTGCTATCGGGATGTTAAGAGCATTCCATGGAATATAACAAGTGTTTCTGAAATAAATGACATACCCCACCTTTAAAGTCTCGAGGACATTGTTCTGATACTAAAGCACATTGAACGTTTTTAAGTTCAGGTTCAGGTTGTTTATTAAAGTAGTTTACAGATAAAATCCATCCTGACACTTTCTACAAACCACACGGACACATCTCTAATAACTCTGCTCCGTCACCTCAAAAAACTTTTAAAAACACGAGTTCAATAAATAAATAAATAAATAATTTGTCACTTTTTTTCAGATGTTTGACTTTTTGTAAGAATTTCCAACTTTTTCTCAGATCTTTGACTTTTTCTCCGTATGTTGACATTTCTTCATAATTTAGATTTTTGACTTTTTCTTCCAGAGAGTCTCTGCTCTTTAGAGGCCGGTTACCAAACCATGACGTTAAAGAAAAGGACAGAATGACTTGATGAGAGATAAAACATGATCATCATGGATGTTAAAATAGGAGGCCAGATTATGGCGATGATAACAATAAAAAAACAGGCTCAGAAACAGCGTAGAGCCATTTAAATAATTGAAAAGACAAATTCAAGATGCTCTAATGATTTCATTTATACAACCCATGGCTCCAATGACGTCTCAGGGTGAAAGGAGGGTCTTGTTTGGTAAGATCCTGGTGAATAAAATACAAAAACAA
Source organism: Trematomus bernacchii (assembly GCF_902827165.1). Taxonomy (NCBI): domain Eukaryota; kingdom Metazoa; phylum Chordata; class Actinopteri; order Perciformes; family Nototheniidae; genus Trematomus; species Trematomus bernacchii. The sequence goes on from NW_022987607.1 coordinate 928,918, forward strand.
CCTTATCTTTACACCTTAAATCTGTCGTCTTAATGTGAAATAATCCTCCCTCAGTTACATTGAGATCCTCCGTCTGAACTGTTGACTTCCACTCATTCTAGTTATCAGACAGATAAATCCTGGCTGTTAGAAATGATCCGGTGTCTTGTTTCTGTCCCTGAACGCTGCCTCCACACTTCAGTGAATTATGAGGCTGTTTTTACAAAGTTGTTCCTGTGAAGAATCCATATTTCTTCCTTTTTCAGCTGATATAAATAATGTTGAGTTTCTCACCTCGTGGCAGAATGAAATCACCTTTTATGGATATCATGACTGACTCAGCGATGCGAGGCCTTGTGATTGGATTTCTTATTATAGCCCAGAGGTGCTTGACTGACTTTGAATCAGTTGTATTTAGTGTTATCTCTGTAATGCTCTTGTGAGAGGACACAATGTAACAGGAGCAGTGGCGGCTCCAGGGTATGGCCTGGGGTAGGCTACAGCCATACCAAGAAATGGCTTAGCCCCACCTTAGCCCCACCTTAGCCCCACCTTAGCCCCACCTTAGCCCCACCATGAAAAGTGATGTTAAAGGTGGGGTAGGTAATTTTGGAGAAACCAGCTCGAGTGCGCTAGAATTTGAAAATACACAGCCGGAAAAAATCTGCCACTTCCTTACAGAGCCCCTCCTCCAACACACACGAACGCGCACATGACCAATGAGGGCACGAGATAAGTTTGTGCACAGATGGAAGGCTGACAGGCAGGTAGGCCATCCAGTTATTTTAGCCGGGCCGGCTCAGATGATTGGTCGTGCTTTTTACAGCACTACGGCTTCCACAGATGATATTTTTTTATGGATTTTTTGTCAAAGCACTTCAGATATTCATTGCTATCGGGATGTTAAGAGCATTCCATGGAATATAACAAGTGTATCTCGAGCCGGTTTCTCAAACGTACCTACCCCACCTTTAAAGTAAGCAAATTAAATTAAATAATAAGCAAAATGCTAAATGTTGAGAACACGGATTGCGAAAATATACGGGTCGTTTCCACAATACACAAACTGATCCTAACAACAAGTGCACGTTACTGATGCAATATGGTTGAGACCATTCGGGCTTATGCTATAAGAGGGGTGCAAGGAATAGTCTAAGTAGTGGGGGAGTTTTATACACTAAAGGTGTGGAAATTCTCTGGCGTTATAATATCAGCGCGGCCGCGGTCAGATCAAAATGCCTCCGAATGCAATTTGAATAGACCTACAGCCAATCAGAGCAACGCAACGTTGGGTCTGCGTCACGCCTTACTGATTGAGATCAATCGGAACCGCCATTCAGTATCCCCATTGGATCTTCAACGTGTCCTATCATACGTCACGTTCACAGTGATCCCTTTTTATTTACTACAAGACAAATGTGCCGTTTTATTTCATACAGTTCCATTTTGATTGAGACAGGGAAATAATCTAAACCTCACGCGTGGCGTTTCACTGTCAAGGGGGGCGATATAGCGTGTATGTAATTACATTGCAAATACTGACTTGAGCCCCACCACGGTATGGGTTAGCCCTACCATAGATTACACAACACAAATACTCTGGCGCCGCCACTGAACAGGAGAGATCTGTAGTGTAACCCAAACCCAGATGTATGTGTGGATGCAGACCAGGTGAAGTTAAAACTACACAAATTAGAGTTTTTAAATGAAATTGTGTGCACAGATTTTATTGCTGTGCATCAGTAGGCTATATGCTTTACAAACTACAACATCATATGACCTCCTGAATCCTTAAACACTAAGTTAGGATCAGGAAAAAGCCCTTCAAAATAACATATTGAAGTTATATAATCACAATATGAAAAGACCTGTATTAAATACATTCATCTTTCAGTGTATAGTCTGCACCCCAATACGTGTTTCTCAGTGCAGATTGAATTCATTTAATTCACCAACAGTTTAAAAAGTACAGTCATAATGAAGAAATGTGAAAAGGGGAAATCCTGATATCTGAATCTTGGGAATAGAGACACTGAACACACAGTATTTACAATATAATGTATATTAATAACATCCTAACAAACTCAAAAACACTAACCAATCCAACACTAACGACTAAATGTTCCCAAAACATGTGGTTTAGAACATATTGAATACAATAAATAATAATATAATAATAATAGATTTATTTTGTTAGCGCTTTTAGAGGTGCTCAAAGACGCTTTACAGATATAGTGAAAAGAAAAGAACAACAAATAAATATATATAGTTAAAGTTAAAGTCAAATAATACAAAAACAATCACACATTAAAAGCCAGATTGAAGAGGTGAGTCTTTGTGAGTGTTTTGAAGGTGGTGAGGTCAGGGCAGTCTCTGATGGGTTGGGGGAGTGAGGTCCAGAGGGAGGGGGCAGCGACGGAGAAGGCTCTGTCCCCCCAGGTCCGGTGCTTGGTGCGGGTGAGGATGGATAGGAGGTTGGCTTCTGATGAGCGGAGGCAGCGGGAAGGGGTGTGGTGGTGCAGCAGGGTCTGTGAGGTAGGGGGAAGGGGTGTGGTGGTGCAGCAGGTCTGTGAGGTAGGGGGAAGGGGTGTGGTGGTGCAGCAGGTCTGTGAGGTAGGGGGAAGGGGTGTGGTGGTGCAGCAGGTCTGTGAGGCAGGGGGAAGGGGTGTGGTGGTGCAGCAGGTCTGTGAGGTAGGGGGAAGGGGTGTGGTGGTGCAGCAGGTCTGTGAGGTAGGGGGAAGGGGTGTGGTGGTGCAGCAGGTCTGTGAGGCAAGGGGGGGAAGGGGGTGTGGTGTGCAGCGAGGTCTGTGAGGTAGGGGAAGGGGTGTGGTGTTGCAGCAGGTCTGTGAGACAGGGGGGAGGGGGTGTGGTGGTGCAGCAGGTCTGTGAGGTAGGGGGAAGGGGTGTGGTGGTGCAGCAGGTCTGTGAGGTAGGGGGAAGGGGTGTGGTGGTGCAGCAGGTCTGTGAGGTAGGGGGAAGGGGTGTGGTGGTGCAGCAGGTCTGTGAGGCAGGGGGAAGGGGTGTGGTGGTGCAGCAGGTCTGTGAGGTAGGGGGGCTTTGTGAGTAATCAGGAGGACTTTGAAGTGGATTCTTTGACGGACGGGGAGCCAGTGGAGGTTCTGGAGGACGGGAGTGATGTGGTCTTGGGAGCGGGTGTGGGTGAGGAGGCGGGCAGCAGAGTTCTGGATATGTTGGAGTTCATTGAGGAGGTTGGATGGGATGCCGTAGAGGATGCTGTTGCAGTAGTGGAGTCGTGATGTCATGATGCAATACACACATTAAAGGTTAGATGATGGTGCAAAAGGTAAGACAACGTACCAATAAGCTTGAGAGCCATTGCTGCCATGTGTGTCGCTATCTGTTGTTGTTGTTTATATATGGTATGTACACGATGTTCATGAACAGAGCTGTGAAAATCAACTTCCCTCTGAGGACATCTAATCTAAAAACGGACCCTAAAGGACCCCAAACCCTTTATTACAGTCTAAATATGTGTTTAAAACATGTTATAAACACATGATCAGATCCCTGGTGGAGTCAGATCCCTATTCTCCGTCTTCTTTCAGTGTCTCTTCCTGTCCTCTGTGGTCTCTACACTTCCCTCTGAGTGTCTTACAGGTCACTGAACTTGTTTCCAGTTCCTCTGCAGAGCCTCTGGATGCTGGTGTGAAACAGAGCGCTGGTGTTTAACCCTCAGATTAACATCGTTTTAACACTCAGTCTTTATGTATCTCAGCTCCTCTGGGGGCGAGGGTGATATGTAACGCTCTGATTCTCATTAGCATCGACTCACAGTGTCCTCAGAGCTTCGACTGAACAACAAGAGACTTTCATTAGAGGCAGAAATAACCTCTGTTCAGGACATCAAATCAAATCAAATCAGGTTTTATTTATATAGCACATTTTAAAAGCGATTTTTGGTCGAGCCAAAGTGCTGTACATGTAATAAAAAACACATTACTATAAAACACAATAAACGACAATAAATTACAACAGATATAACTTAAAAAACAAAATAAGAATAAAACACACGGAAAAGTCAGGAGTCATGCTCCGCTCTAATTAGAAAGCCAGAGAGAAGAAGTGTGTTTTTAATGTGGATTTAAAAAAAAATCTGATATAATATCTGATACAAATATGCATAAAAAGGTCATTTTCTTTAGCATTTGACATCATTTCCATGTAAATACTGAAATATCCCGTCTGTTTTTACTGGCTTTATAATAATTCATCATCTCTCTTGTTGCTTGTGTGCTATTAACCCTTATCTATCTTCATCTTTCCTTTGTAAACATGAGAAATCACCGCCTTAATAACTGTTTTACTGACCTGTAATGTAAACATGTTAGATAACTGTGTACTCAATAATCTGGTGCCTTGTATAGAAATAATCTTACATACATTATAAATATCCCAATGGATATTCTCCATTTCCCTGTTTCTTATATAATATGTTTTACTCTCCATGTAGCATTGTAGCTTTAAATAGCATCAGATTCATTTCAGTGTTTTTTAGTTTGAAATATCTCTGGTTTACTTCAGATCTAATAAGTAATTGATGTTCAAACCCAGTCCTGTCTTTATCCAAGTTATGGAAACATAATTGATGGCACAAAAAAAACTCCATTTAAGAACCGCTAGCATAAGCTAACAAAACACTTGATATATTTCTGTTAGATAAAGAGCTTTTTACAAAATGTTTTAACAAGTAATTACAGTAGTCATTTAATCTAGCTAATACTTTGACTGACTTCATTACAGTACCTGACTATTCTCTTTTAACTTTTCCTAAACTGATTGAGTGTCTTCAGCTCTCTCTAGAGTCTAAAGCACATGTGTCAAACTCAAGGCCCGGGGGCCAAATCAGGCCCTTGGTGGATTTAATGACTATTAGATCTGGCCCGCCGGTATATTGCACCTGCACTCCATCCTGAGGGTCTCCTCAGCTCAGAGCCTGAGCCCAAACATTGATGAACTTGCACCCAAGATGAGATGCCAAGTATCTGGCTTGAACTAGCATCACAGAGCAGCACACTGAGTTTACATGGATGTTTCATTCTGCACATTTTTCTTGAGACAACAGGGCATGTTTGGTTTGTTCTTTGAGGGAAAGTGTTTTTTTGAAGCTGTTGTTGGCCTGTGGAAAAATGTAATAGAGGAGGCGTGTGGCGCAGTGAGTTGTGCGTTGGTGTTCGGATCAGGGGGGTCACAGGTTCAAACCCCACTGCAGTCAGCATGTCGTTGTGTCCCTGAGACACTTCACCACAAAGTGCTCCTGTGGGGATTGCCCACAGTATTGAGTATGTAAGTCGCTTTGGATAAAAGCGTCTAACAAGTAACATGTAATGTAATGTAATAAGAAATGACTCTGGAAAAGCTGCAGATAGAGCCATAAGAAATGAAGGCAACTGATTATTTAATGTTTAATGTTGTTTTTATAGGCAATCATTTAAGCTTTGTTAGTTCCAGGTTTAATATGTGCAATAAGTTCATTTCAATAAGTTCTGCAATAAACATTGAACCAGTCCGGCCCTCTGTGTATTTGAGTTTGACCCCCCTGACCTAAAGTAACGTTAGCATAGTTAGCTTGATTTCTGAGAAGCTACTCTGGATAAAGTGACTGACTGTGTTTATCAGTTATTTTGTCTTTATGTGATCTACTTCCTTCATCTACTGTTGACATTTAGCAAACAAACTCCTGTTCTCTGTCTGAAGGATCTGGCAGAAGTGAAACTTCAATCCCCGTTCACATCACAGCAGGAATAAAGAAGTGAAACTACATGAAAGGAATCTGTGTCTGTGCGGTTCTGATAAAACGTCTCTCTGTGTTTTTCAGTTCTGTTTGGAGTTAAATCAGGGAACGCTGCCCAGCGTGAGGAAGTGGAAACGACCTCGAGGGCTTTGGAAGAGTTTGGTGTCTGAAAAACCCACCGCTCAATCCAGCAAGGTACGGAAATACCATTAAAGTATCTAAAAGGTACACTATGAAGGTTCAAGGCTTTAGTGTCATTTGTACAGCAGCTACAGTTTAGATATGTCGATGAAAAACTCCTCCAACAGGGCAACATATCTTTAGGACATAGAACAAAGGGTTAGGTAATTTGTAAGATGCAAACAGATGAATGTTTATGGATGTTCTTTAAGAAGTTCAGGTGTTTGGATGGATTAAGTAACAATTAAACATATATATATAAACATAGGAGAGTATACACACTACACAAAGGTTCATTTAAATAATTGCAGTGAGGTAGAGAGTGAGTTCAATATGTAGACAATCTGATTTAAGAAAAGAGACTAAAGAAGTGTGTAGTTCTCTGTGGAGGATATATTACTACATTTCGTACATTATAGTATCTAAAGAATACTCTACCAACTAGCATTAAACACACATATATAAACATAGGATGGTGTATACAAAGATTAATTTAATTCAATGTAATCGCCGTGAGGTAGAGAGTGGGTGCAATATGTAGAAAATCTGGTTAAAAAAAGAGACTAAAGAAGAAGTGTGTAGTTCTCTGTGGAGTTCATATATTATCTGACTACATTTCACACATTATAGTATCTGTATCTATATACATTACACAAAGGTTAATTTAATTAAATGTAATCGCCGTGAGGTAGAGAGTGGGTGCAATATGTAGAAAATCTGGTTTAAGAAAAGAGACTAAAGAAGAAGTGTGTAGTTCTCTGTGGAGTTCATATATTATCTGACTACATTTCCCACAATGCACCTGTCCCAGGGAGTGAGTTTCTCCGGCTTCCTGTGGGACTCTTCGTCGG
>NW_022987607.1:940679-943991 GCF_902827165.1 Trematomus bernacchii
GTGTGTGTGTGTGTTGTGTACTGATGTGTGTTTACTATAGACTGATGTGTGTGTGTTGTGTACTGATGTGTGTGTGTTGTGTACTGATGTGTGTTTCCTATAGACTGTTGTGTACTGATGTGTGTGTGTGTGTGTTGTGTACTGATGTGTGTTTACTATAGACTGATGTGCGTGTGTTGTGTACTGATGAGTTGTTCAGGTTGTTGTTTGTAGTTGTCTCTGGATCTCTGAATGGTGTGTGTGTGTGTGTGTGTGTGTGTGTGTGTGTGTGTGTGTGTGTGTGTGTGTGTGTGTGTGTGTGTGTGTGTGTGTGTGTGTGTGTGTGTGTGTGTGTGTGTGTGTGTGTGTGTGTGTGTGTGTCTTCTTGTACTACACAAACAAACATCTGATTACACAACATCCAGTGTTTTGCGTTACAGTCAGCACGATGAATACTTTAGGAGATAAAAAGCACACAGATTATTTTCAGGGAGTTTTATTCAGAGATTCTACAATATCACAAACAAGTCACTTAAATAATACAAAAACAGGAAAACCAAGTAAACAAACGGTACCATGAACAGCCACTCTGGATATCAGGTCAACTATTAAACCTCAAGGCGTTGGTTTGTCTTTTAAAACATAAATATATATAATTAATGACACCAACATGATATCAGTGCAGAGCTTTAAGGACGGGGTGCAAACAGGGCTTCACAGGAAGTCACCTTCAAAACAAAAGACTTTCACACTTCAGAGAGTTCGTGTTTTTACAGGAAATGTGGAGAAGCTGGAGTTAGTGTGTTTCACAACGCTCACATGTCTTCTACACAAATAGTGTCCACAGGGAACAGAGGGCAGGAGCGTGTTCACCTCCACTGAGGAGACGGGTATAAAACAGCAGGTAAGTACACTTAGATCATCAGAGAATCCTAAATATAGAAATGTTCTGACGGCTCATGCTCAAATGAATATTCATGCACTAATCCAGCAGATATGAAGCATCGAGAAGTCTCTGAACATGTGGTTTAAATCTCCGTTAGGCAGCTTTCACATCAGATCACTGGCTCAGTTTGGGCTACAAAGAAGTGGGTTTTTAAATAAAATTAGTGTTTTTATAAATCTGAAATGACAGTGATTGTTCCTTCAGTTTGCTCTATTCACGTTAGCGAAGACAACAACAGACTAGTTGAATTTGACTAACAGAGAAAGCACGGAGTCATTTCACAAACTAGAACAAGACAGCGTCTCTTAATCCCACTTTTAAAGGGGGTTTGTTGAATAAAAAGGACGTGAAGAAATCCCTACGATGATGAGTGAACTTCCATTCATAGCAAAGCAACGACACGCATCTTATTCAACTCTTTAATAATAAGAACTACATTTAGGGGATCCTTATCAAAGGTCTTTGTTCATGTGGTCGGTTTAACGTTCAAAAAGAAAGGTTTTTAAGTCTCAAATATCAATAAGCCTGAAACTAATCCAGTATAAGTCGGGCTCTAATTAAACTCTTCATTAACAGACACGGGTCAAAAGTGAGTACAAAATCTGCAGCTACTTTGCACACTTTTGTAATGTGTATAATATACCGTTGTTGTAGTAGACTATAGAGTGTTTTAATGTATTCTGTATATTATAAACTGTGTTAAGATATATATCTGTCCTTCTGTTGATACGTGGATATTAATGACATGTGTAATGTCAACTTTCGGCAAGAGAATTCCCGATCAGAGACGAATAAAGTGTGTGAATCTGATCTGAAATGGGCTTTGAGCAATCAGAGGGTCAGAGGTTAGATCCCCTGCCGTTCGGATGTCTAACCTGCTTTGGAAACAAACCCTACATTTCTCCTACAGGCATTTCTACACTATGGAAAATACAATAACCTCCCAAACCTTAGTGAGTGTGGAGAATGTGAAATAAAAAAGTTGGCATGAAACTCTTTGAATGTAGTAAAGACATGTTAGTATTCAGAGGTGTTGGCACTGTGAAGAACCTGCTGCAAACTCTGCTGGAGAATCATAAGAATCTAACGTACCTCACGAACGTGCAGTGCAGCATGCTGGGTAATGGCAGTGTGTGTGTGTGTGTGTGTGTGTGTGTGTGTGTGTGTGTGTGTGTGTGTGTGTGTGTGTGTGTGTGTGTGTGTGTGTGTGTGTGTGTGTGTGTGTGTGTGTGTGTGTGTGTGTGTGTGTGTGTGTGTGTGTGTGTGTGTGTGTGTCAGATGATGCTCCTCAGCTCCTGGTCTGGAGTGTGTGTGTGTGTGTGTGTGAGATGATGCTCCTCAGCTGCTGGTGTGTGTGTGTGTGTGTGTGTGTGTGTGTGTGTGTCTGTGTGTGTGTGTGTGTGTCAGATGATGCTCCTCAGCTCCTGGTCTGGAGTGTGTGTGTGTGTGTGTGTGTGTGTGTGTGAGATGATGCTCCTCAGCTGCTGGTGTGTGTGTGTGTGTGTGCGTGCGTGCGTGTGTGTGTGTGTGTGTGTGTCTGTGTGTGTGTCTGCGTGTGTGTGTGAGATGATGCTCCTCAGCTCCTGGTCTGGAGTGTGTGTGTGAGATGATGCTCCTCAGCTCCTGGTCTGGAGTGTGTGTGTGAGATGATGCTCCTCAGCTGCTGGTGTGTGTGTGTGTGTGTGTGTGTGCGTGCGTGCGTGCGTCTGTGTGTGTGTCTGCGTGTGTGTGTGAGATGATGCTCCTCAGCTGCTTGTGTGTGTGTGTGTGTGTGTGTGTGTGTGTGTGTGTGTGTGTGTGTGTGTGTGTGTGTCAGATGATGCTCCTCAGCTCCTGGTCTGGAGTGTGTGTGTGAGATGATGCTCCTCAGCTGCTGGTGTGTGTGTGTGTGTGTGCGTGCGTGCGTGCGTGTGTGTGTGTGTGTGTCTGTGTGTGTGTCTGCGTGTGTGTGTGAGATGATGCTCCTCAGCTGCTTGTGTGTGTGTGTGTGTGTGTGTGTGTGTGTGTGTGTGTGTGTGTGTGTGTGTGTGTGTGTGTGTGTCAGATGATGCTCCTCAGCTCCTGGTCTGTCAGCTGATTGGTCTCCATGATCTTCAGCAGCTGTTCACAGTATCTGCTCTGATCCTGCAGGAAATGAGGAATCCTCACGTTCTCCATCTGAGCCGAAGCCTTCAGACGATCCACGTCCTCAAACGACACCTGAGGGCGGAGACATTCAACGAGTTAACAACTGTGGAGGAAATTCCACACTTAATCACCTTCTGGTAAGAAAAGAACAAATATACAACCTTAAACAAAGTTGTGTTATTTAATAAAGAGTTACAGCATTTAACAGAAGAGATTTAAAGTCCTGAGATATTAGGAATCAAAGGGAGAGAGGAGGGAGA
>NW_022987607.1:944091-949091 GCF_902827165.1 Trematomus bernacchii
GTACCTGTCAGACACAGTGATGGATTCACAGCGTGGAGAAACAGATCACACTTTAATGACAGAATGGAGAAATGTGTAGAGCCACGTTAGGTCAACCGCTACAGAAAGACAATCACTATTCAATTACACTTAGTGGAAAGTTATCCTTAGTCCGAGATTACAGAAAAAATGTATATTATTAAACTAACATTTGATTTGGATTCTGCATAGTTCCTAGTTTAGGGATAGTACTGTGTGTTGCATCTTACCCCTTCTCTGTGTTAATCTCACCTCTCTTCTTGTCTCCAGGCGAGAAGGAGCTGGTGGTTCTGGGAGATTTTGGCTCCTCCCCCCTCCCCCCCTCACCAGCTGGAGGTCCTTAGGAGAGAGAAGCTCTTCCCCCTTGCTGAGCTCCTCCACCTTCACGAACATCAGCCCACCTCCTGCCCTTCAGGCTCCGGCTGCTTGGACAACATCTGTGCTTGAGCCGCTCCCTCAGGAAGATCTACTCAGGTACCTTAGCTACAGATATTAAGTAAATAGTTACAGGTCATTAGAAGCTACTCAGGTACCTTAGCTAGAGATATTAAGTAAATAGTTACAGGTCAATTGAAGCTACTCAGGTACCTTAGCTACAGATAATTAAGTAAATAGTTACAGGTCAATTAGAAGCTACTCAGGAACCTTAGCTACAGATATTAAGTAATTAGTTACAGGTCAATTAGAAGCTACTCAGGTACCTTAGCTAGAGATATTAAGTAAATAGTTACAGGTCAATTAGAAGCTACTCAGGAACCTTAGCTACAGATATTAAGTAATTAGTTACAGGTCAATTAGAAGCTACTCAGGTACCTTAGCTAGAGATATTAAGTAATAGTTACCAGGTCAATTAGAAAGCTACTACAGGAACCTTAGCTACAGTATTAAGTAATTAGTGACAGGTCAATTAGAAGCTACTCAGGTACCTTAGTAGAGATATTAAGTAAATAGTTACAGTCAATTAGAAGCTACTCAGGAACCTTAGCTACAGATATTAAGTAATTAGTTACAGGTCAATTAGAAGCTACTCAGGTACCTTAGCTACAGATATTAAGTAAATAGTTACAGGTCAATTAGAAGCTACTCAGGTACCTTAGCTACAGATATTAAGTCAATAGGTACAGGTCAATTAGAAGCTACTCAGGTACCTTAGCTACAGATATTAAGTCATTAGGTACAAGTCAATTAAAGGTCTCCTATTATACTATTTTTAGACATATAATGTAGGTCTCAGATATATAAAAATATATGAAAAACATGTCTGAAGTGTTTTGCTCAAAATACCAAACAGATCACCCATTCTAGCCATGCCTCATATCCCTCTGTTTCACTTCTGGGTCAGTAGCTTCTTTACACACAGTGGGTGTTTCTCAATCGCGAGTACGCTTGCTTGGTAGCACATGTCTGCCGAGCATCTTGCTTCAGAAGCGAGTCAAGAATCCTTCCTGGCATTTGGAAAACAAAGAGTGGAACAGGCTAGCAAGTGTGCAGGTGTGCGTCATATGAGAGGCCCCGCCTTACATCTTCCGCCACAGATTTGGGGAAATTGGTCCGTGCGCAAAGCATTGTGGGGATTTTAAGACCGCGGAGTGTACTCATGTGCAGACTCGATATTTCTCCAAACGGAGTACGCCGGGCTCGGTAGATTTCCAAGTATGCTGGAGATTGGAACAGTACTTCGGCGGCACTCGATGACGTAGTATGCTTGAAATAGTGGCTCTGAAGCAGCTTTACTCGCGATTGAGAAACACCCACTCTCTCCAGTACAGGTTAGCTCTGAGTGTTAGCGCTGCTTGCTAATGTAAACAACTCCTCTCCTCTCCTCTCCTCCACTCTCCTCTCCTCTCCTCTCCTCTCCTCTCCCTCCTCTCCTCTCCTCCACTCTCCCCTCTCCTCTCCTCTCTCTCCTCTCCTCTCCTCTCCTCCTCTCTCCTCTCCTCTCCTCTCCTCTCCTCTCCTCTCCTCTCCTCTCCTCTCCTCTCTCTCCTCCTCTCTCCTCTCCTCTCCTCTCCTCTCCTCTCCTCCACTCTCCTCTCTCTCTCCTCTCCTCTCCTCTCCTCTCCTCCCCTCTCCTCTCTCTCCTCTCTCCCCTCCCCTCCTCTCCTCTCTCCTCTCCCCTCCTCTCCTATCTCCTCTCCCCTCTCTCTCCCCTCCTCTCCTCTCCTCTCCTCTCCTCCTCTCCTCTCCTCCCCTCCTCTCCTCCTCTCCTCTCCTCTCCTCTCCCCTCCTCTCCTCTCTCCTCTCCCCTCCCCTCCTCTCCTCTCTCCTCTCTCCTCCTCTCCTCTCTCCTCTCCTCCTCTCCCCTCTCCTCAGTTTTCGGACATACCTCCGCCCCCTCGACTGAAGGTAAGGCGCTCCTCATCCTCTCAAAGCCTCGACCTTTCCTCTCCCTCTCCTCTACTCTCCTGTTCCTCTCACTCATCTCCTCTCCTCTCTCCTCTCCCCTCCTCTCCTCTCCTCTCTCCCTCCCCCCTCTCCTCTCTCCTCTCCTCCCCCCCCCCCCCTCAGGTCACTTCCTGGTGGTGAGGGAGGGTCTGACTAATCCCTGGATCCCTGATAACTGGTCGTGGGGAGGAGTCGCCTCTGATCACTGCCCCCTGGTGGCTGAGTTTTACACCGAAGTTTCCCCAAAAGAACTGAGCCGACCGAGCATCGTGGAGCGAGACATCGTGCCCAAACACGAGAGGTGAGGAAGAGGAGAGGAAGAGGGGGAAGAGGAGGACGAGGAAGAGGACTCTGAGAGGAAGACTGATGAAGACTCTGATTGTGATGAAGAGCCGCGTTGCCTTTGGGGTTTTTATTGATCAGTGTGATAGAAACCGGTCGTAGAGCCATAACAGACTTAATATATTAATATATAACGTTCTTACAAAATGTTCTTTAGCAGAAATGTGCCAAACGTTTTCTATGTGTAAATAAAGAGAATTAATACGTGCTCTGCCTCCGACTCAACTGTCATTCATGGGAAATATCCACAGTATCAGATACATGTACTCAAGTATTTTAACTTTACACTACTTAATACTTCCACTTGCATGAATAAAACCTGAGGGAAAACGTTAAAAAATCCAAGCTTTCAAACATTCACTGACATTTGATTTTGCTGATTTATTTGAAGACCTGCTGCATAAACGGAAAGTCAATAATTGCTTTGAATATTAAGCAGCAATCACAGATTTGAAAGTAGTATAAAGCAACTGAAGTTTATTTACTCATCTACTTTTCTTAAGTACATATTAAGGTACTTAAATCATTTCTGCAGTTCTTAAAACATGCATTATGTGATGCTGCCATCTAGTGGAGATCTGGGTGTATTTCACCACAAACACTTAATTTACTATAGACTGATGTGTGTGTGTTGTGTACTGATGTGTGTTTACTATAGACTGATGTGTGTTTACTATAGACTGATGTGTGTGTGTTGTGTACTGATGTGTGTTTACTATAGAATGATGTGTGTGTGTTGTGTACTGATGTGTGTTTACTATAGACTGATGTGTGTGTGTTGTGTACTGATGTGTGTTTACTATAGACTGATGTGTGTGTGTTGTGTACTGATGTGTGTTTACTATAGAATGATGTGTGTGTGTGTTGTGTACTGATGTGTAGGGAGGCGTGTTGCGCAGTGGATAGAGCCTTGGTGTTGGGATCAGGGGGTCAAACCCCACTGCAGTCAGCATGTCGTTGTGTCCCTGAGACACTTCACCCCAAATTGCTCCTGTGGGGATTGTCCACACTCCACAGTATTGAGTATGGAAGTCGCTTTGGATAAAAGCATCTAACAAGTGACATGTCATGTAATGTAAATGTAATGTAAATGTGTGTTTACTATAGACTGATGTGTGTGTGTGTTGTGTACTGATGTGTGTTTACTATATGCGTGTGAGTTGTGTACTGATGTGTTACTGATGTGTGTTTACTATAGAATGATGTGTGTGTTGTGTAATGATGTGTGTTTACTATAGAATGATGTGTGTGTGTGTGTGTGTGTGTGTGTGTGTGTTGTGTACTGATGTGTGTTTTCTATAGACTGATGTGTGTGTGTTGTGTACTGATGTGTGTGTGTGTGTGTGTGTGTTGTGTACTGATGTGTGTTTACTATAGACTGATGTGTGTGTGTTGTGTACTGATGTGTGTTTACTATAGACTGATGTGTGTGTGTTGTGTACTGATGTGTGTGTGTGTGTGTGTGTGTGTGTTTGTTGTGTACTGATGTGTGTTTTCTATAGACTGATGAGTGTGTGTTGTGTACTGATGTGTGTGTGTGTGTGTGTGTGTGTGTGTGTGTGTGTGTGTGTGTGTGTGTACTGATGTGTGTTTACTATAGACTGATGTGTGTGTGTTGTGTAATGATGTGTGTTAGACTGATGTGTGTGTGTTGTGTACTGATGTGTGTTAGACTGATGTGTGTGTGTTGTGTACTGATGTGTTACTGATGTGTGTTTACTATAGACTGATGTGTGTGTGTTGTGTACTGATGTGTGTTTACTATAGACTGATGTGTGTGTGTTGTGTACTGATGTGTGTTTACTATAGAATGATGTGTGTGTGTGTTGTGTACTGATGTGTGTTTACTATAGAATGATGTGTGTGTGTGTTGTGTACTGATGTGTAGGGAGGTGTGTTGCGCAGTGGATAGAGCCTTGGTGTTGGGATCAGGGGGTCAAACCCCACTGCAGTCAGCATGTCGTTGTGTCCCTGAGACACTTCACCCCAAATTGCTCCTGTGGGGATTGTCCACAGTATTGAGTATGGAAGTCGCTTTGGATAAAAGCATCTAACAAGTGACATGTAATGTAATGTAAATGTGTGTTTACTATAGACTGATGTGTGTGTGTGTTGTGTACTGATGTGTGTTTACTATATGCGTGTGAGTTGTGTACTGATGTGTTACTGATGTGTGTTTACTATAGAATGATGTGTGTGTTGTGTAATGATGTGTGTTAGACTGATGTGTGTGTGTTGTGTACTGATGTGTGTTT
>NW_022987607.1:954091-1024091 GCF_902827165.1 Trematomus bernacchii
CCTGGCTGCTTGGTGTCCCTCTGGCCCCTCTTGGCCCTCACACAGTAGTCCCAGCGGGTGTTGGGGTCCTGCAGGAAGCCCCCCAGGCAGTGGAAGAGCTGGCAGAAGGACATGCTGCTGGCCTGGTGCACGGTGTAGTAAAGAAGAGCTGCTCTCCACAGGGTGGGGTCCTTCCTGAAGAGGACGCTGTGCAGGCTGGCCAGACCCTCCTCTGTGGGGTTCAGGGGCCTCAGGTTGAGCCTCCTGCGGGCCGACGCGCTGCTCCACGGCTGCTGCAGGTTGTTCAGACCGCGGAAATAATGAGTTCCTGGAAGAGGGAGAGAGAAGTTTCTGAAAACACTCAAAATGCACGTCATGTGAGCAATATCTTTTAATACTGTACATCCTCAGTGGTGTAAAGTAACTAAGTAGATGTACTCAAGAACTATACTCAAGCACAATGTTAAGATACTTTTACTTGAGTATTACTTAAGCACAATAAGATACTTGTAGTTGAGTATTACTTAAGCACAATAAGATACTTGTAGTTGAGTATTACTTAAGCACAATAAGATACTTGTAGTTGAGTATTACTTAAGCACAATAAGATACTTGTAGTTGAGTATTACTTAAGCACAATAAGATACTTGTAGTTGAGTATTACTTAAGCACAATGTTAAGATAGTTGTAGTTGAGTATTACTTAAGCACAATGTTAAGATACTTGTAGTTGAGTATTACTTAAGCACAATAAGATACTTGTACTTGAGTATTACTTAAGCACAATAAGATACTTGTACTTGAGTATTACTTAAGCACAATAAGATACTTGTACTTGAGTATTACTTAAGCACAATAAGATACTTGTAGTTGAGTATTACTTAAGCACAATAAGATACTTGTACTTGAGTATTACTTAAGCACAATAAGATACTTGTACTTGAGTATTACTTAAGCACAATAAGATACTTGTAGTTGAGTATTACTTAAGCACAATAAGATACTTGTACTTGAGTATTACTTAAGCACAATAAGATATTTGTACTTGAGTATTTCCATTTCTTGCCTTCAGTTATATACATTAAATAATGAGTGCCTGGAGGACAGAGACAGGGCGTTTCTGTAAACACTCAAAATGAACGTCATGTGAGCAACATCTTAATACTGTGAATCCTCAGTGGTGTAAAGTAACTAACTAGATGTACTCAAGTACTGTATTTAAGCACAACTTTGAGATACTTGTACTTTACTTGAATATTTAAAGGTATTGCTGTTCATTTGGTGGAATTTAAGTTTGAATTCAAGCATCACCATTATATAAGATAAGATAAGAAGTACTTTATTGATCCCAATTTGGGTAATGTTTGCGTTGCAGCAGCATAAAAACGCAAGACATTGTACAGTAAAAATGAAAAGACAAGATAGAAATGTCTCAATAGAAATAAAATAGCATTAAAAAAAGTAGAAAATATACATGTTGAATTACAAAATTACAGTAACGAAATATAAAACAGGATATTATATATACATAAGTATGTGAGGAATAGAATATTAAATATTAGATTGAATATATATACAGGATATATTGTCCCCCAGGACCCCACATATAGAATAACCCCCTCACCGATCTCGTGCCGCAGCATCCCCTCCAGCCAGTGCTCTCTGGCGCTGCAGATGTTGATGGTGAGGGTCGGGCGGCTGTTCACCACCGTCATGGAGGCTCTGGAGAGCAGGTCCTCCGTCACCTGCACCACAATCTGTTTAACACATACACCATATTACATAATGTCAGGGAATCGTTTGCCCTGCATGTCCTATCCTCCTATATGAGATAGCAAGAAACCCAGACTATCAGACAGATATTAAACAAATCAAAGTTAGTCAGACGACTCATATAGAAGAAAAGAAAAAGGCAAATACTACAACTTTTTAACGACCAACTATGGGGTTCCTCAGGGCTCTATACTGGGTACATTATGCATTTTTTTCTTACAATAAAACCCAGCATCTCTTTTAATTTTTACACTTATACCACCTCTCTTGATGCCTAATAGCTAAATAATGTCTATGAATACATGTTGGGAGAGTTTAAAACATTAGATTACAATGATCGAGCTAAGATAAGTGTTCAACCCATTATTTTATTTTTAAGAATTTCGACCCGACACATATAGAAAAGACAAATACTACAACTTTTTAACGACCAACTATGGGAAGTAGAGGAGTTCTCGATTCCTCTTCATCCTATGGGGTTCGCCCTCTGACATCGATGCTCAGCCTTGAGCAGCCGCTATCTCCCTTAAGGAGAGGCTGCGCTAGCATTTTGTTGTTGTTACCAGTTTTTGACCGGGCAACTCTTGGTCAGAGATAGTTATTGTTATGGGACACCTGGAACACATCCTTCTCGGGGTGTAGATGACCCCGAGCCATAACCGACATCTAAAGTGGATTCAGTGTCCCCAGCTGTTTAGTCTATCTAGTGAAGAATGTTGATTCCCCTCAGCAAACTACTTAAAACCTTTGATTTGATTTGATTTGAAAACCTCCTACCAGAGAGGAGAACCCTCAGAATTGATTTGGCATCTCAACCTGTGTCAACTCGTGGCCCGTGACATGTTGTGTGAATTCTCCGGCCGAAGGTCCAAATAAACCATCAGTGTTTGCCATCAAAGCTCCAGCTCTCCTCGTATCTCTCTAAGTCCTGTTTCCAATTGCTTCAGAAGTTTCCATCACACATAAGAGTTCAGTTTAGCTGATGTTTCAAACCAACGCAATTGTTCTACAGAAGCAATTTGGAGTTAAGTTTCTTGGCCAATAACATTTGGACATGTTGACCGTAGGATTCAGGGAGAGAAACCCTAACCCTCTGATTGGGGGACAGTCTTTTACCCCCTGAGGCACATCAACCATACACTCACATTTAAATGTAAAATGAATGCTGTATATTATCCTATAACCTGTCCAATCCACTTCCACAACTTCCCAACATCAGTGAAGTATCCTAACAGGAAGCTCAGGAAAAAGGCTTGTTTTTTAAATAAAAGCCCCAGAAAGCATCAATAAAGCTATCAACACCTACCTAGCACTAGAGGTATTAGCACCTAATGCAAGACAACTGATGATAATAAGTGTCTTCTTAGGTATAGTTACAAAGCTTGTGTTCTTGTGACTCTCTCCTGCCTGTTATTTGTTAATAAAATGTCTGAGTAGGCGGACATGTATTCAAATAATTTCCATGAATACATCAGTGGCAGATTAAATTGACACTGTCCTTGTGTCTATGCAGACTGCGAACATATAATCTTGGTTACAGAAAAACGTATACTATTATTTGTAGCTCAGCTCAACACAATTGGTGCAGAAAGAGTTGTGTGAGTTTATCGTTTGGTTTCTCTTTGAATGCTATTCCCTCTCTTGTATTTACTGTCTAAACCTATTAAGACTCTCCCAAGGATGCTCGAAGTGTGTGTGTGTGTGTGTGTGTGTGTGTGTGTGTGTGTGTGTGTGTGTGTGTGTGTGTGTGTGTGTGTGTGTGTGTGTGTGTGTGTGTGTGTGTGTGTGTGTGGTGTAATGTAATGTGTTCAGTGGGCCATTAATAACCCGGTGATGTAACATGTCTTTGTTGGTGGTTACATAAAGCAAAGTGCAGGATGACTTCAGGGAGCGACTGGTTTTTTGCAAGGTCTGATTCTCCCTGGAGCTGATTGGCTGTGACGCTGCTGTCTGCTGATCTGATATCATGTCAGCATCCAGAACAACACACCAGGCTCCAAACAACAGCCTCTTAATGACTTCAGAACAAGTGCAGAAATGCAATTGGAGTTATTCATGATTTAAATGAATTTAAAGAAGACTAATCGTGTGTTCGCACCACATGCAGAGACATTTTTTGGAACACAATTACATTTTAAATCAGTAGAAAGATGCAAAAAGTAGTAAGGATGTAATGTTGCAAAGCATATACTACATAAACACAGAATATCCTTCATTCAAGCTGGAAATTGGATTGAAAGTGGTGCAAAAGTCTGATTAAACAACATCAGATCGTCAGGAGAATCTTCATGCTTCAAGCATGAAGATTCTCCTGACGATCTGACATCCAACTTTTTGACTTTATGTTAAATGACCTGCAGTGGGAATGGTCAGAACTGTGTTTGGTGGAATTGAAATCAAACTACAACACCATGAGATTGTGCAAATGTAAATCAAATGCATGTGTTTTTATCCTCGTACCTCCCCCACACAGCCCTCCTTCTCCATGTACTTCTTGACGTTGTGGCAGACGCGACTCTTGCTCAGCAGATTTCCTCCGGTGGCTTGTTCAAACTTCTCATAGCTGCCGTATCTCTGCAGAGCCAGCTCCATGATGTTCACCGCCTGAAGAGAGGAGGAAACATACTGCTGGTGATGCTGAGGACATTGTTGCGTAATGGCAGGTTTGAAAGAAAAACAAAGCGAGTCTTTTTACTTTATATTAACAGTTTCCAACAAGAACGGTAGTAGACGGGGAAAATTCACTCGAACGAGAAAGAGCAGGATACATACTTGCACTTCAAAATAAAAGTATTTCATGTCAAACATTTCATCCTTAACTTTTGTCAGGAAGCAAATAAACAAATAATTTTACTGCCTTCAATAAAGGAAGTTACAACAGACATAAAGGACTTGGCAATAACTGCAAGATGTGCTGATGAGAAGCTATATGAGATACATGTAGCAAGAAACCTAGACTGTCAGACAGATATTAAACAAACACAGAAGAAAAGGCAAATACTACAACTTTTTGACGACCAACTATGGGGTTCCTCAGGGCTCTATACTGGGTACATTCTTCTTTCTTTTTTTAAAGTTGCTCTTACTTACAATAAAACCCAAAATCTCTTTTCATTTTTAACTGATACCACCTCTCTTAATGCCTAATAGCTAAATAATGTCTATGAATACATGTTGGGAGAGTTTAAAACATTAGATTACAATGATCGAGCTAAGATCACTTTTCAACCCATTATTTGATTTTTAAGAATTTTGACCCGACACATATAGAAAAGACAAATACTACAACTTTTTAACGACCAACTATGGGAAGTAGAGGAGTTGTCGATTCCTCTTCATCCTATGGGGTTCCTCAGGGCTCTATACTGGGTACATTTTATATTAAATGCTGCTCTTATTTACAATAAAACCCAACATCTCTTTTCATTTTTACACTGATACCACCTCTCTTAGAGCATCTCTCTCTATGAATACGTGTTGGGAGAGTTTAAAACATTAGATTACAATGATCGAGCTAAGATAAGTGTTCACTGTTCAACCCATTATTTAATTTTTAAGAATTTTGACCCGACACAAAGAAAAGACAAATACTACAACTTTTTAACGACCAACTATGGGGTTCCTCAGGGCTCTATACTGGGTACATTCTTTCTTTTTTCTTACAATAAAACCCAACATCTAATTTCATTTTTACACTGATACCACCTCTCCTAGAGCCTAATAGCTACAGGATGACTATGAATACATGTTGGGAGAGTTTAAAACACTATATTACATTGATCGAGATAAGATCTTGACATCTGACAATTGAAAAATAAACTTGTCTGTGCTCATGTGGACAAACTGAAATAAAGACACTGTTTCTAAATGACCTCCAAACTGGTTTTGCATTTCTGTTTCTGCAGTTTCTTGGTACTTAATATACCAGTATATCCCCAATAAATCTTTAAACAACTGGCAAATGTATCAGTCTAGCTCTTCTTATAATTACAGTAAACTGAGACTTTAGGAGATGTGTAAGAAGCAGGTCAATAGGCAGGAGTAAGTGCAACTAAGGTGGCATTTATTAACACATGATAACTGGACTTCTGACAAAAATAAACCTAAGGAAATAAAGCATAACAGAATAAATGAAGTAAAGTAAAGCCACCTCCTCACTCCCCACTGTCATATCATTTATTTACAGCATGATATAACCTTTAGGAGATACTGTAGATGGTGTTTTTATCCATATTTTGTATTTATCATGTCCAGTATGTAGAGTGTCATTCCTGACATTAATCCGGCTTCACACTAATTTATAATGTCATTTAATTAAAGTTCCTGTGTAACTCTAGCGCACAGTCTGGCTTTACAATGAATGAAATAATGCTGAATATTAATTTAAGGGCTGCTTCATTACAGTGAACTCTAATGAGTACTAATGCCTTTTATTCCCCCTGACAAGTGCAGTAATTATTATTCTGTTAGACAAATGTGATTGAAGTGACAGTGCTCTTTGAAAAGGCATCGCAGAAATATTAAAGCCTGCCAAACTAGGGCAGAAAAAGCATCCTCCACAGGATAGTTTTACTGCGTTTCTTGTTGAAATCTTCCTCTCACGCTTTCCTTTGTCTTACTGTGTCTGTGCACGACTTTCTAAAAAAAGCCTGAAACCCAACACCACTGTTTTCCTTCTCACTCTGCACCTCTCGTTCCTTTCATGCATGTATTTGTGCATTTTTTAATTCTTGTGTTTTTATTGGTGTGATTCTTCTACAGCTCTAGTGTTACTTGTCTAACATGATTATTAATGTGGCTGGTAAATGCATGATGTGTGAAAAGTGTCTGTTTGCAGCCCACATATGTATACATTATTACAATAAGCAGTAGTTTATTCCAACGTACTGTATTTATTTACTATTTTATCTACCTATTTCACATATTCCCGCTTTTCTACTTGCTCCATTGGGTCATTTGCACCATTTTTATGTATTTTATTTCTTAAGTATATTGTATTATAACTGCTGGAAGAGCCTGGGATAGATGTCCATTGCCAACACTACCCAGTAGCTTTTGTGCATATGGCAAAAAATGTGTTGAAATCTTAATGTTGTCTTAGGAAGCCAAATGACAAATCCTCCAGTGTTTGCTTAATAAAATCATCTGTATCCTGAATTAATTCATCATCCCACCCACCTTCCCTTTCTCTTAGGTAACACACTCTCTCTGAATCAGCTCTGATCCTCCATGACGTTAAACAGCATTGGCAGGAAGTCTCTGAGATCTCAGTCTGCAGATCTGAGACCAGCAGCCTCAGCACTGAACTAATGCACCAGGGAAGTTGTTAGATGTGATGAATGATGTGTCACTGCTTCTGGCCCAAATTGGTGTAATTCTGCACCTAATGACCAAATGTACTTTCTCTTTTTGTGCAGCATACAAGCAGGTTCTTCAGTTTTACTTTGAAAGAGAACTTAAGATGCTTTCAAACCATTAAAAAGACTGGTGATAACGATCAGTAAGAATGGGACCGAAGCTAATGGTAGTTATTGGAAACCTCAGGGGGGAACTTTACAACAAGTTAAACCCATGATTGCACGTCCAATTGTTACTTTTAGCTCTGTTTTGGTCTCCTCCCTCTCCAGAGAAAACACATCTGCCTTTTTAGTTGCCGGTTTGTTCACCAGCTAGTCAGCCATTAAGGGAAATAGTGTTTATCAGCTTTTAAAAACTATGTTAATGCGAGCTTTGAGATGGATTTGAAACAGTACATCTGCAAAAACCAGAACAGAAAAGCCTTATTTGTTACGGCTGTTATTGCTCTCGCCAAGCCGAACAAACCAAACAAAAATAACTGAAATGTTCCAAAGAGACTGCTGGGAAAATCCTGAATGTCCTCCTCCAACATGAGAGTAACATGATAACAAAGGTATCCCAACTGTAGCTGTGTACATGACAGGATGTGTGATTACCTAGAAGAGCATCAGGACTGTTTGAGGCATATGATAGCTATGTGATTAACATGATGATTCAGCCTCTATGGAGAGAGACATATGACAAGCATGATCATTTCTGACGTGGAGCTAATCTGAACTAAACATTGAACACTGGTTTATATTCCTCCATCTTGTGACTGTGTAACTCCCTCTCTTGGATATCAGCATGTGAAGGACACTGTTCAGGAACTAGTTGATGCTCTGTATGTGATTACATTACATGTTACTTGTTAGACACTTTTATCCAAAGCGATTTACATACTCAATACTGTGGGCAATCCCCACAGGAGCAATTTTGGGGTGAAGTGTCTTGCCCAGGGACACAACAACATGCTGACTGCAGTGGGGTTTGAACCTGTGACCCCCTTATCCGAACACCAAGGCTCTATCCACTGCGCCACACGCCTCCCGTGATGACTACTTCCAATCTGGAGAGGATCAGACATACATGGATCCTGAGATTGAAGCTCAAGCTGGGGACGAGGGATTATTAAAATTTGTAAGTATTCAGAAAAATTCCTAATTTTGAGATTTTGAGAAAAATTCCTAATTTTGAGATTTTTAGAAAAAGTCAGAATTTTAAAAAAAATTCCTAATTTTAAGGTATTGAGATTTTTTGAAAAAGTCAGAATTTGTTGAAAAGGTCAGAATATGGAGATTTTGCGAAAAAGTCAGAATTTGTTGAAAAGGTCAGAATATGGAGATTTTGCAAAAAAGTCAGAATTTTTAGATTTTGAGAAAAAGTCAGACTTTTGAGAAAAAGTCAGACTTTTGAGAAAAATTCAGAATTTTGAGAAAAGGTCAGACTTTTGAGAAAAATTCAGAATTTTGAGAAAAGGTCAGAATTTTGAGATCTTGAGAAAAAGTCAGAATTTGGAGAAAAACTCAGTACATGACAGGATGTATGATTACCTAGAAGAACCGGTATTCCTCCATCTTGTGACTGTAACTCGCTCTCTTGTATATCAGCATGTGAACTAGTTGGACCAAATGCTCTGTATGGGACGACTACTTCCAGGCATTCTGGAGAGGATCATAAATACATGGATCCTGAGGTTGAAGCTCAAGCCGGGGACCAGGGATATGTTTCTAACAAAGACAGAGAACGTTACCTGTGTGAGGAAGCGATCGGAGGCGATGCTGTGCCGGGCCAGAACCAGAGGAGGAACCGGGTTGCTGTACTCAAACTGTGGGTTGTAGTTGAAGTCAGACTTGAAGAACTTGGCCTTCTCTTTCTCCACGTTGGACGGTTTGATGGCGGAGAGGATGCAGAGCCTCTTGGTGTTCTCCACTTCCCGTGTGACGGATGCTTTGTGCAGCGAGGGGAGTTTACTGCGAGGGGAACTCTGGGTTTTCCTGATCTGTGGGACCGTACGAGGGTTCAAACCCATCGTACTTCCCACTACTGCGATGTTTCGAGCTGGTTTGGACAGATTTCCTGAGAGGACTCGGTTTGTCTGTGCTGGTTTAACGCCAACATCTGGTGCTCGACACTTTTTAGGAGCCGTGCTGCCTTGAGGTTTTCTTCTGGTTGTTACTGTGGCGCCACATTTTACAGATGTTTTTGGCCTCTTGAATTGAGAATGCTTGGGACTCTTCTTCTCTTGTTCCTCTGCCTGCAGCAGGGCGTTGTAGCTGCCGCTGCTGAAGAGGTCTTTGAGGACGCTGGAGGAAATCTTCTCCAGGTAAACTTGGCCCGGACTCAGCGCCTTGTCAGCAGAGTTCAGGATGTACTTTTTGGACATTTCTACTTCAGGCCAGTGGAGTCTTTCTGAAAGAAGTGAGACGAGACACCAGTAAGCGAAGACAGAAAGTGTTAGCTGCTAACTTTAGGATCAGACGGTTTCACAGACAGCTTGATCCTCTTATCAAGGAGGGATACAATTAGATCTGTACCAATGACAAGCTAAAAGAACAAGGTGATAAATATAGAAACCAACATTTGCAATCAGTATTTGTTTTAGCATCTCTCTAAGCAAGTTACAACTTTATTTTCCCATATTTTGGCTGTCTTTCAGAGTCATAATGATGTTTTCTGACACAAATAATCCCTGACTCAGTTTCTTGAGCATCTTCTATCTCCGAGTACCGGTAAATGATTCCAGACCTGGCAGTAACGCTCAGGAGTCAGAGTGCAGGTCTGTGCAGTTTCCAGTAAGGTGACCTGGAACATCGTAATCACAGAGAGAGCAGGATAGAGTTTGGACAGGAGCACTGAGGCAGAATCCATGCAACCACAGACAGAAACTAATGACACAGCAGCACAGTAAATAATGGAAGAGAGAACAGGACAAATTGGAGCTTCGTTGGCGTGCTCATACAGCGAATAAAACACTATTATCTAACACTTCAGCTGGTTATCTCATCATTCAGATCAACCTCAAATGATAGTCTTATATCACTTCATACTGTAGGCAAGGAAGTAAACAACCAAGCATCTCCTGGGTGTTTTATTTCAAGACATTCCCCTGCCAGTTACCTTAAATTATATGAAAGTTATGAGAGAAAACACAGTCCTGAAACCTGTGTAGTTCAACTACAAAATAAATCAAAACTGAAGCGCCTGCAGTTCATACATCACCATTAATCAGAAAATGGCACTAGTGTGAATTTGAAAGCAGATGAAGAGCATTAATCAGCACTGAGTCAGCACTGAGTAAGCTCGGCCATAACTCTTAACAACACAAATGCCTAGGATACAGTCAAATAGGCACTAAAAGACACAATATATATTATACAGAATACTGACATGTACTCTAGGTAAGGCAAGGTAAGCTTATTTATAGAGCACATGTAAGACACTATCAAAGTGTCTTACACAAGCCCTAACATACTAAACAAGTAAAATGCAAAATAAGAGTGCTTTCATCAAAAATGTTCAGTTGTGATTAATAGACTTATGTACATCTTTGAAGTAATTTTACTTTGCATGCTACTGTGTACTTCTACTCCTCTACAATACAGAGGTACATGGTGTACTTTTACTCCTAACAGAGTATTCCTACACTCTGGTACTTCTACTTTTACTCAAGTATAAGACCTGAGTACTTATACTCTTACTCAAGTACAAGATCTGAGTACTCCTCCCACCTCTGCCTAAGATATTAAGCTAATTTAGCTAATTTAACTAGCTAGTTTTTGGTACAGGTAGCTGTAATTGACCTCCTTGCTATTATAAAGGTATTACATGTATTTAACCCTTGTCCCTGATATGTAGTGACTCCTCCAGGTGACTGAACTTCCAGCTACAGTCACTAAACTCAACAGAAAGAGAAGATAAATGCAGATTACCTGTGACTTTAATGGACTCCAGCATCCTCTCCGTTCACCTGAGCGTTAGCCACTCAGCAAAGTTAGCCTAGCAGAAAGAGCCGGCTAATAAAGACTAGATATAAACCAAAGCGAGTTACCTGTACTTACTACGTGTCACGATAAACCAGTAAATATATGTATAAGTATTAATATATATAAGTATTTCTGATGTCTGACAGCAGAGCGTCCTGCCTTCTCTGAGCTGCAGACAAACTGACAGCAGAGAGAGAGCGAGAGGCTTTAGTGCTGTTCCCATGGTTACGTTGATAAGAACGCAAAACACACAGTGCTCATGGGAAATGTAGTCCGTCCATCCAAGTAGGTTTACACATACGAGATATTTTATAGTATATATGGTGCACACAAAGACACAGAAATAATGATATTCAGAAGAAAAAAGATTGCAATTATAAATATAATAATCTTTATGAATTAAAGCTATTTAAAAAAAGGATAGGCCTATGTAAAAGGATTGTATAGTAACTAATTAAACATAAAGACAATATTTACACAAAATATAAATATGTGAGAGACTGAATACAGTAAAATATAATAAGACAAATACTATATACTTCATTCAAGAGGTGGAGCAGAAGTGTTGTGCAGGATTTACAATATTAAAAAGAGACAGCGTAAGACATGGGGGAAATGAACCAGTTTCGTCTTAAATGATCGAAGATTTATGCATACAATAAAAGCAGTGCTAATTTATTATCAATGGTTTCATTTCAGAGCTCCTGTTATTCTATATGAGACGTTACTTACGATTAGCCGCCATGATTGTAGTTTTCTATGGAGCGTTTGTTACCCACCGTCTGTTGGTTCCTTGGGTTCAACTTTATTTAGTCAGTTTCGTGTTAATTGTTTCTCTTTCTTAAAGCAGTAAACAGTAAAGTCACTGCCGTGCTTCTGTTGTCCCCCCTACAGGTATGTTGTATATAAAAGGATAGACAACATGTTTAAGAATATCTGGCGGCCCTTTGGATTTATCAGATGATCGAATGGATGACTAACTGCAGGACCAATGCAGTTTCCCAGCTTGTATAATTGTTATGGTTTTGAATGATAACCATTTCCTTTTGTCATATTTTCTTTTCTTAAGCATATTTCTGAATAAAAGATAATGTTTGGAAAATACAAATCAATAATTATAGTTATTCTCTCTGTTCACATGCTGCCGGGACACAGTGACATGGCATTTTCACACTTTCTGGTCTTTTATTATACAAGTTAATTGAGTTTGACAAACCAAGTAGCATTTTGTGGAACCTGTGGACAAAATAAATGCAATTAAAGTCAACGTATCATTTATTTTAATGGGCCAATTTCCTTTAAAAGTAATGAATTACTCTCCTAATGAGTCTGTTCAGATGCTGCTGACACACTGACACAACTTTAATATCCCTTGTTTATCAGAATGTATTTATATTTGGCTCAAAACACACACTTCTTGGTCTTTTATTATACAAGTTCATTAACTTAGACAAACTTAACATCAACATATCAGTGTTTTTCTGTGTGTATTATCCTCTAAAATACAATAATTGTTCTCATACTGTCTGTTCAGATGCTGCTAAGACACAGTGACACAACTTTAATATCCCTTGTTTATCAGAATGTATTTATATTTGGCTCAAAACACACTTCTTGGTCTTTTATTTGACAAGTTCAATAACTTAGACGAACCATATACCATTTTGTGGAACCTGTGGACAGAAAACACATTTAACTAAAGTCAACATATCATCTTTTTAATGGGGTAATTTCCTTTTCAATTCACACTTTTTGACTTAACATCAACGTATCCATGTTTTGCTGTGTGTATTATCCCCTTAAAGTCAATAATTACTCTCTTAATGAATCTGTTCACATGCTGCTGAGACACCGAGACATCACTTTTGTTCATTAACTTAGACGAACTTAACATCAACGTATCAGTGTTTTGCTGTGTGCATTATCCTCTAAAAGTCTATACTCTCTTAATGAGTGTGTTCACATGCTGCTGAGACACAGAGAGGCGTTGGTGCCTCCGAACCCGAAGGAGTTAGTGAGAGCGACTCTTCGTCCCTCAGCGCTCCATCTCTGCGCTGTGAAGGGCACGTAGTTCAGGTTAAACTCTGGATCTGTGCGGTCCAGGTTCAGGGTCGGAGGAAGGACCCCGTGGAAGCAGGAAAGAGCCGTGAAAGCTGCTTCTAGAGCCCCTGCGGCCCCTAAAAGGTGCCCCGTAGCCCCTTTCGTGGAGGAGACGGACAGATGCTCGGCGCTCTGATGGAACAGCTTCTTGATGGCGGCGTTTTCAGCGGCGTCTCCCAAAGGAGTGGAGGTGGCGTGAGCGTTAACGTACGTCACGTCTGAAGGAGAAACCCCCGCATCTCTGAGGGCCGCTGACATGCATCTGAGAGGACAGAGGGCAGAGGTCAGAGGTCAGTACAAAGAAGTGGAATATTACACTGTGATAAATAGGTTTGGACATTTGTTTTAGCACCACAAAAGATACAATAAGTTAAATTAGAGGGATCTATGGTATTAGTATAATAATAACATACGAGTAAGAATAACTTAGAAGATAGTACTATTGGGTTGTTGTTATTGATTTGAAAATGTCAGTGGTCCAAAATAAATGTTGATTTCAACAAAAGATTGCTTAATTTTTCTGTTAATTTTTCTGTTAATTTTTCAGCCCTACCTTGATAAAATAACATCTTAAATGACCAAGGAAAAACAAGTATTGGAGTAAAACTGGAATGAATAAACATGACTTAGATTGTGTCTGATTGTTGTGATTTAGGGAGGTTGTGGCTCAGTGGTTAGTGCGCTGATCTTCAGATCACTGGGGCACTGGTTTGAATCCCGCTGCAGTCAAACATTCTGCTGTGTCCTTGGACAAGACACTTCACCCCAAATTGTTCCTGTGGGGATTTCCCACAGTACTGAATGTATGTAAGTCGCTTTGGATAAAAGCGTCTAACAAGTGACATGTAATGTAATGTAATTTATCCATAATTCGATCCCAAAGTTTGAAACCACTACTTTAATAAGTGACAGTAGTTTTACTGCATTATATATATTACTTAAACGTTGAAACTACAAGATGAAAATGTAACTCCATGCATGATAAAACCCTAAATTAGAGACCTGAAGGCTCCATCTCCATCAGCAGTCGGGGCCGTGATGTGGCTGGCGTCCCCTGAGAGTCCGTACCCCAGAATCTCAGCGTATATTCGGGCTCCTCTCCTCACAGCATGCTCTCTTTCCTCCAGAAGCACCACAGCTGCACCCTCTCCCATCACAAAGCCTGCTCTCTCTGGGTGAAAGGGCCTCGAAGCCTTCGGAGGATCATCGTTCCACTTCGTAGCGAGGGCCCTTGCTCTGGAGAACCCAGCTACAGATAAAGGACCCACGCAGGATTCTGCTCCTCCTGCCACCATCGCATCTGCATCTCCGTAGGATATAAATCTGGCAGCGTCTCCTATAGCGTGAACTCCCGTTGTACAAGCTGTAGAAACTGCATGGTTGGGGCCCTTCAGTTTGTGCCGGATGCTGATGTGCCCGGCGGCCATGTTGACGAGGATTCGAGGCACGAAGAAGGGGCTGACCTTCTTGTATCCTTTCTCCTGGAAAGCAGAGGCGGTGCGAGAGATTTCCTCCAGAGACACCATGCCCATTCCCACAGCTACCCCAGTGCGAAGCTGCTCTTCTGGGGTTTTAGGGAGAGAAAAGTACACACATCCTTTACTCAAGTAGAAGTACAGATACTCGTGTTTAAAAATACTCTGGTGAAAGTAGAAGTACTGACTAAACTTCTTTACTCAAGTAAAAGTAAAGAGGGCTTTGAAATGTACTTCAGTAAAAAGTACCCATAACTAGCAGCTGTTTTAAAGAGTACCTGACCTCCCTTTATATCAATAGAACAATAATGTCATTGTTAGCTAATGAATGTTTCCATGCTGAACAACGGCAACATGACAACGTTTTCATTGGTCCCTCTTCTTTAGAGAAGACCAGGAAATGATGGATACACGGATCGTGTTCAAATCAATAGGCACGCAATGACTCTAAATAATAATGATCATGCCACCAAACACACATTCAAACTAAAGGAACCAGCCTGTTTGGAAAATGTGAGAAGTAGAAAGTACAGGTATTTGGGTTCAACATGTAAGAAGTAGAAAGTACAGGTATTTGTGTTCAACATGTAAGAAGTAGAAAGTACAGGTATTTGGGTTCAACATGTAAGAAGTAGAAAGTACAGGTATTTGGGTTCAAAATGTAAGAAGTAGAAAGTACAGGTATTTGGGTTCAAAATGTAAGAAGTAGAAAGTACAGGTATTTGTGTTCAACATGTAAGAAGTAGAAAGTACAGGTATTTGTGTTCAAAATGTAAGAAGTAGAAAGTTCAGGTATTTGAGTTAGAAATGTAAGAAGTCAAAGTAAAAAGTGGTCAGAAGAATAAGTAGTGGAGTAAAGTACTGATACCAGTACCAGAAACATGTACTTAAAGGTCCCCTATTATAAAAAAAAAACATCGTTATGACATCATAAAGTGGCCAAAATCTGATCAGCTAATTTTCAGACAGGTTTTTATATAAATGGATCAGGACAAAAAGAGAGAGAATCTTTGTTCCTGAAACGTTCAGACTCTCTTTACACAGAGGGGACACATGTTGATGTAGAAGAGACATGAACAAGCGGATTTTGCATAATAGGTGACCTTTAAGTACAGTAACAAAGTATTTGTACTCCACTGCTTCCCACCTGTGGTCGTCGGGGTCCAACCTGAGTCCTCCAGAGCCAGTTGAGCGGCTCCAAGTGCCATCACAGTGGCTGGACACATGCTGTTGATTTCCCCTCGAGATGCAAACTTCTCCTCCTCAAATTGCCCCGGTTCCTTTCCTCTAGGGACCAGAGCAGCCACTCTACAGGGGATGGTTCTGTACTGCTCTGAGGTGAGAGCCACAATCCCATTATGTCCCTTAATCAAGCGTTCCCAGGGTAAAGTAGTGCCAGTTCCCAGAGGACAAACCAACCCAATCCCAGTGATCACAACCCTCCTTTTCTGCGTTCCAGAGCTGCAGTGTCTTGAGTCTTGGTTTGGAGAAACACTGACATTTTTTTGAAGAAGGACCCGGATGTTGTGAGGTCTCAGCTGGAGTTTAGTCCTGCAGGAAAGTGACAGAGCAGACATGCTGCTTGTTTAAAAGGTTTCCTTCTTCTTCTGTGAGGTTTATTGGCTCCACCTACAGGAATGAAGTGTCAGTAGACTTGCAAGAAACACACAAAAAATCCTCTCTATCATTCTGGTTGCTCTTAAAAACAAACAGGCTGTATACTTTGTCTGAGGCTCTCCCTAAGTTAAGTTTTAATTAGATAACCCTGAAGCTAACACTCCCCTGTTATAGTCATATTTGTGACAGTCTATTCACACATGTTTATACAGTTAGCTTGTAGTTTCGTTGATTTAACAGGAATTAATGTACACATTTACAATTGAAATACCCTCCAAAACATACGTGTGTTACTTACTCGGCCAAACATTACTTCAAAATTACCTGTTAATTGTTAATAAATCCCATAAACAAGAAAACAAACGAGTTTATCCTTGAAACTGCCTGACAAATGCTTATAGGTAGCAATTCTGAACGCCTGATTGGCTTAGCACGTACATTTATGTCTTAGTTTATTCCATTAATGGCAATTATTATAAAACAAAGCATGAAGACGTTACGCAGCTTGTATAGCCCTTGATGGAAAAGAGCAGGGAGAAGAACATCTTATTTTACGTATTTTCTAAACTACAAACACATATTCAGGCGCTGATACGTCACCCAAAACCCCAAAGGGACCCCGACATATATTAGCATCGTTAGCATCGTTAGCTCAGCTTGTGAAAACTCTGTCGGTTTGTGTAATAAAGATGTCTGTTTCTCCAGCAGTCACGACTTTATGTGAGAATTCAGATGAAGTCTTCCTGGACGCGGCGAAGCTGTTACTGACGTACTCTGATAATATCATGAGGTAAGGTTTTAATCTGAATTAACGCTTTGTTTATGTGGTTTATTAGCTTAGCTGTCATTTTTAAAACGTGTATTAATGAGGTTTTCTTAATGACACGAAACTATACAAAACTAAATCTATAAAATGTGGCAAAAGTAAACAATTTGACAAATTTCTACACAACTTAATCCTCGATTGACCACTATTTGTTTCTGTCTTCTTTTCATAATGCCTTCAGTTGGAAGTCATGTAATGAAAACTGATGTAAATCAATAACAAACTAGCATTGTGTTTGTCAACAACAGCAACAACAACACCAACAACTGTGTAAACGCATCAGTTAAAAGCACTGGTGTAAAGTAACTAAGTACATTTACTCAAGTACTGTAATTAAGTACAATTTCGAGGTACTTGTACTTTACTACTGTGTACTTCTACTCCACTACAGTTCAGAGGTAACTGGTGTACTTTTACTCCACTACATGTATGTAATACCTTTAGTTACTTCACAGATGTGGATGAATGATGTGAAATATAATCAAGTGTTAAATCAGACTTTAGTTCCACCTGGAGTAAATTCTCAAGCTACCCTGCAGTATACAAAGTCATTCAAACTAGCTGCACCTTTACCAGCTTTGAGAACACTTTCATGATCAATCATTATAAAACATATCATATATATTATTCTGAAATGGACCAATCTGCACAATGACTACTTTTACTGTCGCAACTTTCACTATATTTAGATGAGAATACTTTTCTACTTTTACTTGAGGAACATTTTGAATGCAGGACTTTCACTGTAACAGAGTATTCCTACACTCTGGTACTTCTACTTTTACTCAAGTACAAGATCTGAGTACTTCTACTTTTACTCAAGTACAAGGTCTGAGTACTTCTACTTTTACTCAAGTACAATATCTGAGTACTTCTACTTCATGATGTGTGTGTCTCGTTGTTGGTACATAGTAATGTGTCTCTTCCCGACCACAGAAAACCACCTTGAAGGCCTTGAAAACAGCTCTTAACGTCCTCTTCTCTTGTCTCTTCCCAACAGGTTTCCCAATGAGGAAAAGTACAGATCGATCCGCATCGGAAACCCCACGTTCTCCACCAAGCTGCTGCCCATCAAAGGAGCCGTGGAGTGCCTCTTTGAGATGGGGTTTGAAGAGGTAATTAACTAATAACAGACAAAACTAACTACTATAATCAATTGAAGCCTATATTCCTGGTGTACACCTACAATCTGTAATAACTGTGTAATGTATACTTGTATTTTCATGATGTTATCTGGCTGCTATCACACTACTTCTACATGCTACACTTATTTTATGTTTTAAATAATACTGTTATTGTACTAATTTCTATCTCTAATATCTTATTTCTGCCTCTTTATTATTATTTTGCCTCTTTATTTATGCTGTAACGATGTACATATCTCCTCTGTGGGACTAATGAAGGTATTCAGAAACAGAAACAGGTTTACTGCCTTGGTGTATTCGGTGCATAAACATAAACACAGTTAGAGAAGTTAAAAAAGTAAGAAAATGACCATAAAGTAAAACAATGATTAAAATGAAAACGTAAGAAATTGCAATATTTACATTGAATATAGATGTTATATAGATATACCCGTACAAATATAATAAAATGTGCAGGATTAGTATGAATAGTGAAAAGCCGTATAGATATAAGACGTAGCTTTGTGTACAATGTGCACAATTCAGAGGGTTGTGCAGGACTGACTGAAATAAACAAGATATGGTTTAATGTAATGCTTAGAGTCTGATTCTGATTAGGGCTGAACGATTAGTCATTTTAAATCGAAATCGCGATTTGAAATGATGCAATTATCAAATCTGCTTGTGTGTCAGTCATCCACACCAATCAGAAGTGCTGTGCTCCACATGTACCAGTCATTGTTAACCAATCAGAAGTGCTGTGCTCCACATGTACCAGTCATTGTTAACCAATCAGAAGTGCTGTGCTCCACATGTACCAGTCATTGTTAACCAATCAGAAGTGCTGTGCTCCACATGTACCAGTCATTGTTAACCAATCAGAAGTGCTGTGCTCCACATGTACCAGTCATTGTTAACCAATCAGAAGTGCTGTGCTCCACATGTAGCAGCCATTGTTAACCAATCAGAAGTGCTGTGCTCCTCATGTACCAGTCATTGTTAACCAATCAGAAGTGCTGTGCTCCACATGTACCAGTCATTGTTAACCAATCAGAAGTGCTGTGCTCCACATGTACCAGTCACTGTTAACCAATCAGAAGTGCTGTGCTCCACATGTACCAGTCATTGTTAACCAATCAGAAGTGGCCCATGATAGAAGGTGATAGACAGATTGATCCAATCACCTGCCAAGTATTTTTGAAAGTGCCTGCCCTTTCCAAATGGCTTCCAATGGAGCTTTCCTGATGGTTTGGTGAAACAAACCATCTGAGTCAGGTTAGTAATGCTCCATCACATGTTCTATTACAGGGTGAATCTTAAACTGAAGCTTGACTTTAAAGCAACCCAACGGAAGTTTCATGTAAGTTTAGTTCTTTCACTCGTAGCTCGGGGTGCTAGAGACAGGAGCACGTTGATACGACCTTCCTAGCTGGAGATATGGCCGCATTTTACAATAAACTTCCGTTGGGTCGCTTAAAAACAAATATCGCAAATCGAATCGCAATCGCAATATCTGTCAGAAAAATCGCAATTAGATTATTTCCCCAAATCGTGCAGCCCTAATTCTGATGTTGTCATTAGCCTGACACTGATAGTGATGTTGCCCCTCCTTTTCAGGCTGAGACCCACCTGGTGTTCCCCAGGTCTGCATCAGTGAATCAGATGAAGCTCATCAGGGACTCCATAGCAGCAGAAAGAGACCGGAGGCTGGGGGGGAGGCAGGCTGCATCTCCCATTACTCCCACTACTCCCACTTTACCCACTACCTCTCCCATTACTCCCACTACTCCCACTTTACCCACTACCTCTCCCACTACTCCCACTTTACCCACTACCTCTCCCACTACTCCCAGCTCAGCCTCAGCTCCAGTGATCTCTGCACCTCCTCCACCACAGCCTTCCTCCCTGGTAAAGATGAGCTCTTCCCTGGTTTTAATGGCAGGAATTATGAAAATATAATTTGTCTTTACTATCAACCCTTAAATGGGCCTTCACATATAAATATTTTGGAAAATGAATTGATTGCTGTTAATACACCCTATTACACACATGTTTCACCATTATTACGATACGATATTACTATAATGGTCAGATCAAGTCTGAAACTTTACTGCCCATTACACCCATGTAAACAATTATTACAACTGTATTGCACCCATAATTATACACACGTCACACCCATGTTATTCTGTAAATACACTTATATTGCACTGTTATCACACCCATGTAACACCAATACTACACCCCATTTCACAGCCTGTCAAATGACTGTATCCCACAGAAACCATTTAAGGGTTACAAATGTGTTAGTAACCTGTTTTGTGTTCCTGTGTTTCCTTCAGGAGAACAGTATGAACTTCTTTGCCACCCTGCAGTCTAACTTCCAACACGTGCTGCTGTACGAGAACCTGGATCTGCAGCAGAAAGCTCTGAGCTGCATCCCTGAGGAGAGGCTGAGGTCTGAGGCAGAGATCCAGCTGAGAGGGGCCAGAGAGGAGGATCCAGGTGAACAACATTCAGAGGATAACTGTCATGTGCACAGGAGACACATGTAGATATGGAAATGGAAAATCTTAAGTCTACGGCTCCTCCAACAATCCAACATAAATATATAACACATAACATTTCTTATTATAGACACATGTATTTTCAAGCATTTGGTCTACCTATGTTGTAAATGTATTATCTTTTTGATTTACACACGGCATCTATTGCACGTCTGTCCGTCCTGGGAGAGGGATCCCTCCTCTGTTGCTCTCCCTGAGGTTTAAAACATTTCCCCATTAACTTTGGGGTTTCTTTGGAAGTGTTTTCTTGTACGATGTGAGGGTCCGAGGACAGAGGGGGTCATATTGTCATACTGATACTCTGTACAAATTGTGAAGTCCACTGAGACAAATGTAAGAAAAAAAGAAACACTTCATAGACATGTTTTTTATATATCTGAGACTTAAAAATAGTATAATAGGAGTCCTTTAAGTCACAGGCTCCTCCAACAATCCAACATAACGTAAAACATATGATGTAAAACAAATATACCAATAAAACTGATAAAACAGTGCAAGAGAATGTTTTGAGATGTGCAAGTAAATACAAATAAAATAGAAATATTGCAAGAATACACCTATATTGCACTGTTATTACATGTAACACCAATACTACACCCCCATTTAAATAATAATAGTGCAAAAGAAACAGAATAGAAATAAAATAGTGCGAGAGAAGGTTGAATGTGTGTCATGTGACTCTGCTGACTCCCCCTCCTGTCTGCAGATTGTAAACTGGGCCTGGAGGACTTCCTGGTGCTGGAGCTGCTCAGATGGTTCAAACAGGACTTCTTCTCCTGGGTGGACCACCTGCCGTGCAGCCGCTGCTCAGGAGCCACGCAGAACTCTAACCCTCTGCAGCCCTCTGCTGAGGATCTACGCTGGGGGGCCCAGAGGGTCGAGAACCACTACTGTCACACCTGCAGGCTCTCCACCAGGTTCCCCAGGTGCGTGCGTGCGTGCATGTTTAGACTGATGTGTTTGTGTGAGTGTGTGTGAGTGTGTGACAGGGGAGATATTTGGGCACGGATTAAAGGTCAAGAATGCCTTCTGTGTTTGATAGTAACACTCTTTAACTCCAGCGTGACTCATCATGAGTTTCAGAGTCACCACAGAGAGAGAGAGTTCCTTAGAAACAAACAGACACACACACACACACACACACACACACACACACACACACACACACACACACACACACACACACACACACACACACACACACACACCACACACACACACACACACACACACACACACACACACACACACACACACACACACACGCACACACACAGTGAGACATAGTTTAACCCAATGTGCTTGTAAACACCAGGTGGTAACAGGGCTTTTTTATTGATTATACATTCTGTTTTGTTAATTGCAGATACAACAATCCTGAGAAGCTCCTGGAGACCAGGAGGGGGCGCTGTGGGGAGTGGGCCAACTGCTTCACTCTGTGCTGCAGAGCCATGGGTCTGGAGGCCCGATACATCTGGGACAGCACAGGTACCTGCATGAAGACTGAAGGATGTGTAGTGCTCATGATCTCTGCAGAACAACAGAGATCCATGGCGGTGTGTGTATAGTGTGTTAAAGCTCTCCTATCATGCAAAATGCACTCTCTGATGTCTTTTCTACATAAACGTGTGTCCCCGTGTGTCAGGACACTCACTAAGTGTCAGGAAATAAAACCCTCTCTCTTTTCCTCCGTACCCAAATCTCTAAAAACGGGGGAACAACGGAGCTGATCCAGATTTGCTGCGTCATGACGACATTACTAAAATGTCCACGGGCCAATCAGAAACGTTGCTGTCAGAAACAATGAGACGTGTTCTGGAAGTAATATGGTCTGTGTTTACATTAGCATTGCTAACACTCAGAGCTAACCTGTACTGGAGAGAGTATGTGTAAAGAAGCAGGACATATAAAAAGGAACTCACCTCGTGGTAAACCTGAGAGAGAGAAAGAGTTTGAGCTCCATACTGTTTCAGAGATACTCCTTGATGTGGTTTGGAACATGATATGGAGTTTCATCACGGCAGCATTTAGCTGAGTTTCTGCTGGGAGAATTCTCCTGCATGAGCTCTTGTTTTTGTTTTTTTAAAGCTACGGACCCAGAATCAGCCCTTTTTGTAACAGGGCTGAAATAGAGGGATATGAGGCTAGAATGGGTGATCTGTTTGGCATTTTCAGCAAAACACTTCATAGACATGATGGGAGACCTTTAAATGTTTCCGTGGTGTTTCAGATCACGTGTGGACGGAGGTTTTCTCCACTTCTCAGCGCCGGTGGCTGCACTGCGACTCGTGTGAGAACGGCTGTGATAAACCTCTGCTTTATGAAGTGGGCTGGGGGAAGAAGCTGGCCTACATCCTGGCTTTCTCCAAGGACCAGGTCAGACTCAAGGACTACACACACAGTTTTAGTACTACTCAAGGGTGTAACTTTGGTTTGAGAAGTGGGGGGGACACAAAACAGGGGGTCCTCCGCAATGAAACATTCTCAATTTAATTCCATTTCCTGCCAATCTACAAATATATTAGGGACTATAGTGTTAACAAATCCAAGAAAAATGTGTAGTGTATATAATGAGTGTGCACACTTATCTAGTATCCTATCCATGTGAACCTGTTTTACGACAGGAGAGAGCTCTCCCTCTCCTTATCTCCTTATAACAACCCACGTAACTCTCTCAGTCTCTCTCTCAGTCTCTCTCTCAGTCTCTCTCTCTCTCTCTCTATATATATGTGTCTGTCTCTCTCTCACTCTCTCAAAGTCCGACAGGAAAGAGCTCTCCCTCTCCTTATTGTTGAAACAGCTACTAATCTCCGTTAGCTCCGAGCTAGCACCAAATGCTAACAACAACCCCCTCTCTCTCTCTTTCTATCTCTCTCTCACAAGATGCGCTCGTGCCACACACACACAGACGCTCCTCCTTGACGATGACCGCTTGCGTAAAAAAATAATAATAAACACATTTAAAAAGTGGGTCGGACACAAATGGGATTTTGAAAAGTGGGGGGGACATGTCCCCCCTGTCCCCAGTGGAAATTACGCCCATGGTACTACTAGCTGGGTAACATTACTACACACGGGACAACGACTTGTTAAAAGCTGTACTAATATCTGTCCAGTTTATTGGTCAAAAATACTGCAGTAGCTGAAATATAGGCTCATAATATACCGTATATACATATGATGGTATATAATTGACAGATATACAGAAGAATTGCAAACATTGTGTTAAAAGCATGGTTATCTGTTTGTCTGTGTGATCCCCTGTAATGCTCCTGTGTTGTTCTGCAGGTGGTGGATGTGACCTGGAGATATTCCTGCAAACATCCAGAGGTTTTGTCGAGGAGGATGAAGGTCCAGGAGTCCTGGCTGCTGCACACCATCCACAGGCTCAACACCTCGGTGAATATTAACCCTTTAAACCCTGCATACGAGACTCATGCACACGTCTGATTATAAATAATACACTTTATAATAATAACAATACACTTTATTTATATATAGCACCTTTCATGCTTGACGCAGCCCAAAGTGCTTTACAGAGTATGACAGAAAATGACAAACAGAAAGAGTTATATCACTGAACCATAAAACAATAAAACATGAACATTGATACTGCAAAAAAAATGTGTATATGATATAAGTGTTTATTTACATGCTTAACGTTGATGTATATGAGTTTGTGTGTGTATATGTATGTAGGCATGTGTGTGTGTGTGTGTGTAAGAAGAATTGGGGTGTCAGGTTTTTTTTTTTTATAAGCCAAATTAAGGTTTTATTTATATAGCACCTTTCAACACAAGGCAATTCAAAGTGCTTTACAGAAATCTAGAAGATAGGTCTTTCATTTACTTTTACAAATTCTAATTGAAGTTGCTGTTCCTCCTCTCTTCGCTGCTGTGATATTTCAGAGGCAGCAGTCCCTGAGTCCCGAGAGGAAGAAGGATCTGACGGAGCGGCTGCTGGTGGAGCTCGTGGAGTTTCTGTCTCCAAAGAAACCAAAATCAGGAGAGCTGGGAGGACGAAACTCTGGATCTCTGGCCTGGAGGAGAGCCAGGGGGGAGACCAGGAAGACTGATGCAGGGACCTCTACTGAGATACAGGTTTGTGTGTGTGTGTGTGTGTGTGTGTGTGTGTGTGGTGTGTGTGTGTGTGTGTGTGTGTGGTGTGTGTGTGGGTGTGTGGGTGTGTGGGTGTTGTGTGGTGTGGGGGTGTGTGTGTGTGTGTGTGTGTGTGTGTGTGGTGTGTGTGTGTGTGTGGGTGTGTGGTGTGTGTGTGTGTGTGGTGTGTGTGTGTGTGTGTGTGTGTGTGGTGTGTGTGTGTGTGTGTGTGTGGTGTGTGTGTGTGTGTGTGTGTGTGTGTGATAGGTGTGTGTGTTTCTGGTTGTCGTGTGTGTGTGTGTGTAGCTGGATGTCTGATATGTGTGTGTGTGTGTTTCTCGTGTGTGTAGCTGGATGTCTGATAGGTGTGTGTGTTTCTGGTTGTCGTGTGTGTAGCTGGATGTCTGATATGTGTGTGTGTAGCTGGATGTCTGACATGTGTGTGTGTGTGTAGCTGGATGTCTGATATGTATGTGTGTGTGTGTGTAGCTGGATGTCTGATATGTGTGTGTGTGTGTAGCTGGATGTTTGATACGCGTGTGTGTGTGTAGCTGGTTGTCTGATACGCGTGTGTGTGTGTAGCTGGTTGTCTGATACGCGTGTGTGTGTGTGTAGCTGGTTGTCTGATACGCGTGTGTGTGTGTAGCTGGTTGTCTGATACGCGTGTGTGTGTGTAGCTGGTTGTCTGATACGCGTGTGTGTGTGTATTGCTGGATGTCTGATATGTGTGTGTGTGTGTAACTGGATGTCTGATACGTGTGTGTGTGTGTGTGTAGCTGGATGTCTGATACGTGTGTGTGTGTGTGTGTGTGTGTAGCTAGCTAGATATCTGATATGTGTGTGTAGCTGTGTGTTTAATAACTGTGTGTGTTTGTATGTGTTTCCTCAGGCTGCAGGTTTTGTGTTCACTCCGACGGAGAAGGAGAAGATGCAGAAGTTGCTTCACGTGCGTTACTCTTCCTCCAGAGACGAGTACTGCCGTCTGTCCAACGACTCTGAGAGGATCCAGATCTGGGATCAGTGTGTGTGGAGCAGGACGTCCGTCTGCAGGAAGGTGGAGGAGGACTGGCAGATGGTACTTATCACTATTATTATTAAAATGTTTTAATGTATTCTACTATTTCAACAATTAGACAGTTTATACATGCGAAATCTAACAAAATGAGTGGAAGCAGGAGGGCAGAAAGCAGAGTTTATCCTCCCGTTAGTCATCCAGCTGCAGGATAAAGAAAAGAAAAGATAATTCCTTAATTATATTCACACACAGATAAACAAAATTCTATATATACATACACATACATATGTACTAGGGATGTGCATCTCCATCACTGAGGCCGATACGATGCGCATCTCGATACGTTGCCAACGATACGAGACATTAACGATACATTTGAAGCACCAGGCGATGCGATACGATACGATTCACCCCTGTTGCGATACGATTTGATTCAACATTATGCGATTCGGGCGATTCAACACGATGCAAAATAATGATACAATTCAATATGGTACGACAGAGGATTTTGTTTTATTCCTTATATGCAGCAAATCATAAATTAACAAAAAAGTGCTTTACATATTTGGTTCTCTCTACTAGTGCATCCCATCATGCTGTTTCTTTTTTACCTTAAAAAAAACAAAAACACTTGGACTAGGGCTGTGCGATTATGGCAAAAATCATAATCACGATTATTTTGGTCAATAATTGATATCACGATTATTAAATACGATTATTCATTGACTTTGAAAACATCCATTTATTGAACTTTAAAACAAATAGAAATAATAATTTGAACAGTATCTTTTTAACTGTTGATTACCCTGAACGTATAATTCAACTGAAAAACCAATAAATTAAATAAATGATACATTTAAATAAATAATATCAAAAATAATAAATACCAATAAAAAAAGATCAACAAATATTTTGGAGCGCACTTCAACAAGCTACTAAACATATATAAATGAGATCAAATATGTTGTAGTGCACTGTCACAACCTAGCAAAGCAAAATAATCTTTTTTTTCGATTATGTTGTTTTTGTAATTGTGGCAGGCCAAAATCGTAATTGCGATTAAAATACGATTAATTGCACAGCCCTAACTTGGACCTTTCACAAACAGGCCTTTTCACAAGTGTAGTAGTGTTCTCTGTCTCCAGAGTACAGTACAATTGTATAACACCTCACAGTTAAACAATTTAAGGATGCATTGCCCAGGATTAGTGCAAATAACAACTACCATAGTGCAATGCCCATACAGCTGCCAGCCTGATGTGCTTAACACTCATTCATTTAACATAGCAGCACAATCAGTGGGAGAAAAGCTGCTAGGGTTATCTGGGATTCAGCTAACTAATATCTTTTCAGACCCAGGATCATCCTCCAGGTGTGACGACTGATTGTATTTCTCTCCCCAGGTGTACTTGGCTCGAACTGAAGGCTCCTCTTCGGGAAAAGTCAGCTGGAAGTTTGACTTTTCCTCTGCGGGGATGAAGGTTTCTTCTGTCTCCATCTCAGCTAAGAGTGAAACCTTCCACTCGGGGAGCGTCTGCTGGACCCTGCAGGCCGGAGAGAGAACTGCAGCGTTCACTGGAGGTACGCTCACATATTCATCATCAAATACTGCCCACATGTTACTGCTTAAGATGAGATAAGATGGACCTTTATTTATCCCCTTGGGGAAATTCAGGCGTTTATAGCAGCAACAGGGTCCGAATGAAAAACAGGATTCACACAAGGTCAAAATAAAGATAAAATACAAATTGAAATAATAATAATACAACACAAATAAAGTGATAAAGTAATAACGTAACTATTGAAACAAGATATCACGTTTGACATAGTTAGAGCCAGTGTTGTACTCAAGTCACCAAATCTCGAGTCCCCACTCTTCGTGTCCGAGTCCAGTCACGAGTCCCGAAAATCGGCGCTTTAGTCCGACTCCAGTACTCGAGTACTCCAAATGTGCTTAGAGCCACTATAGCACCTATTTATATTTAAGAAAAGTTGTGAATGTTGTAGGTTTTGTATACGTTTTTTTTTCTGCTTTGGGGCAGGGGGGGGGGGGGAGTCCTCCACGTCATAGCACACCTCCGCGGGGTAAGCGCGTCAGGGTGTGCTCTGTCAGCCGCAGCCTCTTTTCTCTCCACAGTTACGACCAGGAGGGAGAGGTGAGTGAGGCGCAGCGGCTGCTAACCAGAAAGCCGGTCAGAAACAGTGAGATGGAACAGTGTTGTTGTTGGACGACAGCGCGTGTATACATCGAGGCTCCGCCCACTGTACCCATAGAGTCCAGTAGAGGGCGGAGCCTGTGAGAGATATAACGAGG
Organism: Trematomus bernacchii; assembly: GCF_902827165.1. NCBI lineage: Eukaryota > Metazoa > Chordata > Actinopteri > Perciformes > Nototheniidae > Trematomus > Trematomus bernacchii. Next base: position 982,301 of record NW_022987607.1, read on the forward strand.
GGTTACGTATGGTAACCCTCAGGGGCGGACTGGCCAGTACTGAAGTGGGCCGGTCGAACAATGTGGGCCTCTCGGATAAGTCACTAGCACCCCCCCCCCCCCCGTTGATAATTTACTTGCGGTACCGAAGTGGGCCGGTCGAGAGTCCCGGGCTGATTTGTAGTCCCAGTCCGCCCCTGGTAACCCTTGTTATATAAACACATAAACACAGGCGGAGCCCTCTACTCAGGGGCCCTGTCTGTCCTATGTTGCTTGGACAGACAAGACTGTCTCGTAGATGTCTTCACGGCTGGACTGTTAGCACACATGTGAATTTTGAGCACTTTTTGAACCGCCTGTGTTTATATAACAAGGGTTACCAAACGTAACCCCTCGTTTCTGTTATTATTTACATCAGCACATGGCCAAAGACATACAGAGATATAAAGTTCATAAAAGAATTGCGGTCCAAAGTGCTTCACAGTAGACTATTGACATCTCTTAAAATAGACACAGATATCACATAGAATACAGTTAGACAATAGACATAGAAGAACTAGAGGTTGAAAGGGCTTGTAGCTGATAAGGGAGTTCTTGCAGGCTTTATACGTCAGGAGGAGGACCATAAAGTAAATCCTGAAGTCAAAAGGAAGCCAGTGCAGAGCGGCTAAAACTGGACCCATCTGTTCTCTCTTCTTAGTTCTGGTTAACAGACGAGCTGCAGAGTTGGGATGTGTTATGACTGGTCTCACTTTAGCGATGTTTCTCAGGTGGAAGAAAGATGTTTTTGTCACATATGAGAGCTGAAGCTTAGATCTGACCTACAGACGTGACTCCTCCTGATAATGTCCTCTCCTTTGTGTTTCCTTTCCTTCAGATGGGAAGATGCAGGACCTCCCGAGTGTCTCCGGCTGCTCAGAGTTCATCATTGAAGCCGGACTCAGCGGAGGAGAGGAGGAAACAGCATGGCAGCACTCTCAGATCTTCAGGCAAAGCTTAAAGGAGACGGAGGAGCCTTCGTTTGAGATCCTCGTACACTTAGAAGATGCTTAACAGTTGTTTTTATGGATGGTATCTAAATGTGTGGGATGAGGGGTTTGTATCATGACAAAACAGTGCAATATTTACATGTGTGAGTCCTCCAGGATGAGTATATATGAATGGATGATTGGTAGATGAATGACAAGATCGCAGAGTAAAAACACTTTGACCAAATAACCTGTAAAACATGCAGTCCAGAAACACTGCATGTAAAGGGTTTTAAACATGTTATATTAGCCTTCACTATAAAAGTAATTTGTGATGCACGGAGTCAGAGGAGTTTTCATTTGATATTCTCGTCCACTTAGGAGATATTTAACAATTGTTTTGCTTCTTGTTGGGATAATAGATCTGTAGGGTGAGAAATTGGTGCAATATTTAAATGTGTGTAAGTCCAGGATGAGTAGATATGAATGAATGATTGACAGGATTTTGTACCTTTCACAGAGTAAAGTCACACATTAAACATTGATTTGACTAAAAGCAGAATAACCGATGACATATGTGGTCCGAAAACCCTGCAGATAAAGAGTTTTAAACGTAAGAAAAGCTGTAGTTTTTGTTAAATGTGCCTCCGTTTGTGATGCATGGAGACAAAGGAGTCTTCATTTGATATCCTCGTCCACTTAGAAGATATTTAAGAGTTGTTTTACTAATGTTAAACCTTATTGGGTGCTTAATTCGGAGCTAATTGCTGGGATGATCGATTTGTATAATGACAATTAAGTGAAATATTTAAAAGCGTGTCATCTTCCAGGGTGATTAATCCTGCATGGCTGATTGATAAATGAATGACCAGGTGAATTACATATTGAAGAGTAGGCTAAAGTCACATATTTTAAACATTGATTTGACTAGAGTTACCTATGAGACACGCAGTTAAAAATACACTGCATGTAATCATAAAAAGCCATAGTTTTGTCACATTGTCCTTCCCTGTAAAAGTCATCGGTGATGCATGGAGACATTCCCTAGACGCCAGATTTCCTGCTATTAATAAACTAATTATTGGTGTCATTTATGGCATTTTGGCATAGGCATGCCTACTTAAATCCATGTGTACTAATATAAACTGAGTGTTGTTGTTGTTGTGGAGGAAAGGGATGAATGTTGGGGAAATATATGATGGGATAATAAACATATTTTTAAAGTATTGTAGCTCTTTCAATGTATTTTTACAGCATGGATATACAAAGAGGTGGGAGAAGTACTCAGATCTTGTACTTGAGTAAAAGTACTCAGATCTTGTACTTGAGTAAAGTTAGAAGTACTCAGATCTTGTACTTGAGTAAAAGTAGAAGTACTCATATATGTTGTACTTGAGTAAAAGTAGAAGTAGGCCTACTCAGAATTTGTACTTGAGTAAAAGTGGAAGTACTCAGATCTTGTACTTGAGTAAAAGTGGAAGTACTCAGATCTTGTACTTGAGTAAAAGTAGAAGTACTCAGATCTTGTACTTGAGCCAAAGTAGAAGTACTCAGATCTTGTACTCGAGTAAAAGTAGTTTTTTCTCCCTTTATTTATTCAAGAACATATACATGAACATCATGTATTTCGTATACAAAAATATATCACATATGAAGTAATACAAAAGTACATTAAATGAATAAAAGACAGAATGTACAGTCTAATTTTTACGTGACACATTAGTGTCTTTGAATGATGAAGCGTTTGCCGCCATCTAGCGTTAAAGATGGCGATAACAGTGACTCACCGTTGTCTTTTCCTATTGGTCAAAAAAACAGTTACTCACTGTTGTGGTTTTCTATTGGTCGAAATACCGGCGCTTTTGAAAAAGCAGCCTCCTGATTGGTCGAGGTGAGACGATCCGCCGTCTATCCTGCAGATGGCCGGATAGCTTCTGCTAGCTTTTATTCTCATCTTTTTTTTACTTCTAAATGAAATGTATTTAAGTCTCGCCTTTTGACAGCGTTTCTGTTAAACTAGTATTTTATTCTGTTGATTTCCCACATGTTATTGTGAGTGTATTGTGTGTGTTTTGTACAGTATTTATTTGGTAGCAGCTAGCCCCGTTAGCATCTTTGTTGTGAGTTTAGGCCTCGCCGTTTCACCGGCTGTCGATTTTAACAATAGCCGGAAAACACCCCCCTCTCCTCGGCTTGTTTTCATCACATTTCAAGGGATTATCTCTCAAACAAACATGGAGGATAAACAGGTCTGGATGCCTTTCAGCAACTGAGACGGTTTGTTATGCTGGAGGATATTTAATTTCACCTGGAATTGAAGATATTTTTTGAGAAGAGGATCATATTTTAGGATCACAAAGAAAAGATGTCTAACGGCGCAGGATGGCTGGTAAGTTAGTTTATTTCACTACTAAAACATGCACTTATTTACAGTTTAAATCAGCTAAACAATGCTTTTTATTATGCTTTATTTAGATTATGAAAAGACCCAATAATTTACAGTTTATACATCTAAATTGTGCCGTTTATTATGCATAATTTAGATTATAAAAAATGCATTAACCTACAGCTTAAATCGTCTAAATTGTGCTTTTTATTATGCTTGATTTAGACTATAATCCATGCATTTACTTCCAGTTTTATTCATCTAAATTGTGCTTTTGTAAGGCTTTATTAACCTTAGCAAAGTGCAGCGGCTTTAAATGGCATTTAAATCCCCTTCGAGTCAGTCTTACTCGTATATTGTTATAATTACTGGCTTTTGGACTCATTTCATAACAATATAAACCATATTATTGTATTATAATCCATGCATTAATGTGTTCTTTACTTTAATATTGCAGCTGTTTAAAAAGGGGCACTAAGTTAGTCTGTACCACAACTAAAACATGCATTTACTTACAGTTGTATTTTAACTGTGCATTAATAACGCATACAACTGCTGTGTTAACCTTAGCTAAGTGCACCAGCTTTAAGTGGTATTTAAATGTCCTTTAAAGACCACCAGCTGGGGTTTAAAGGCCTGATGCCTTCACGGATTTTCTCTAAAAGAACAACAAAGATGAAGAAGCCATAACTTCCTGTTTCTCGAGTCCACAGTTTACTTCCTCAAAACAAGAGACAGAGCAAAACGAAACTAAGAATTTAACTTAAAAATATCCTTTTTCCTTCATAAAGTAAATACACAATCCAACTTAACTCACTACAGCTACTAAGTGCATTGTTTATTACAGTATAAATACAACAGTTGGACTATTATAACGTGTTTTACTCATGCAACGAAGTACTAAGACCCTTTGCTTGAGTATAAGTAGTAATAAAACATTTAGTAAAACAGTTATTTTTAATGACCCAGAAGCAGACAACAACATATATGTTCTCTGGCATTGTTTTTAATTTGTGTTCAAATAAGAAATAGTGCAGAAATACTCTTTACTCTGCAACAAATGTCCTGGTTTAAACATCAGATTTAACCTAAAGTACCCATTTTGCAAAACAGCCCATTTCATAATAACATAAACCATATTATTGTATTATCATTATGATGCATTAATGTGTTCATTACTTTAATCCCACAGCTGGTAAAGTATAAGCTTATTTCTTATATATCTATACATGCTGCTGAGACGTTGTTATTTTTAAGCTATGGATCAATATAGTCGATTTTAACCTATAATAACACACGATAAGTAGATTTGTTGTGTTATTGATATAAATCTGAAGCTTTAAAGCAGCGGTGTCAAACTCAAATACACAGTGGGCCAACATTTAAAAATGGGTACTAGTCGAGGGCCGGACTAGTTCAATGTTTATTGCAGAACTTATTGAAATGAACTTATTGCACATATTAAACCTGGAACTAGCAAAGCTTAAATGATTGCCTATAAAAACAACATGAAACATTAAATAATCAGTTGCATTCATTTCTTATGGCTCCATCTGCAGCTTTTCCAGAGTCATTTCTTATGATTACATTTCTCCACAGGCCAACAACAGCTTCAAAAAAACTATTTCCCTCAAAGAACAAACCAAACATGCCCTGTTGTCGTGAGAGAAAAAGTGCAGAAGGAAACATCCATGTAAACTCAGTGTGCTGCTCTGTGATGCTAGTTCAAGCCAGATACTTGGCATCTCCTCTTGGGTGCAAGTTCATCAATGTTTGGAGTCAGGCTCTGAGCGGAGGAAACCCTCAGGATGGAGTGAAGGTGTGTGTGCAATATACCGGCGGGCCAGATCTAATAGTAATTAGAAATTATCCTGCGGGCCGAAATTAAATCCGCCAAGGGCCTGATTTGGCCCCCGGGCCTTGAGTTTGACACATGTGCTTTAAAGTAACCAAAGTAATGACATTCATGTATTTGAGTACATTTAGACCCTAGCAGGAAATGGAAGAACTGTAATAGCACTAAAAGTAACCCTAACCCTAAACCCTATTAATAGTTATTTGATTTAATCAACAGATCTGTTTTACTGACATTCCCCACACAGAATAATGCAAGCACACTTCTTTAAATCTTGTGTTTAAAAGAAATGTAATCATACGTTCCTTCAAAATAACACATTCAGCATTAAAAACGTATATAAAACTGCTTATAATCTATAAGAACAAAACCACTAATTAGTCGACCAATAGGAGCTGCTCTGGATCATTCATATAATAACCTTTAAATATAACCAAAACCACACTTTATAAGACGTTTTATATTTAACTTTCCCTAATATTACTGTATTTTGGAGCACAGAGGCGAAAGATAATGTCAGTATAAACTAAACATGAGTTTTCCAATCACCGTATAACGACCAGTAGTTTTGTTTTTGTTGATTATGTGTCACTAAAACCACAGACGCTGATATCTGCTGCTGGTTTTCACTTAGTTATGTGTGAATAATAACAGATGGCAAGAGTACACACATCCTTTCCTCAAGTAGAAGTACAGATACTCGTGTTTAAAAATACTCTGGTAAAAGTAGAAGTACTGACTAAACTTCTTTACTCAAGTAAAAGTAAAGAGGCTTTGAAATGTACTTCAGTAAAAAGTACCCATAACTAGCAGCTGTTTTAAAGAGTACCTGACCTCCCTTTATATTAATAGAACAATAATGTCATTGTTAGCTAATGAATGTTTCCATGCTGAACAACGGCAACATGACAACGTTTTCATTGGTCCCTCTTCTTTAGAGAAGACCAGGAAATGATGGATACACGGATCGTGTTCAAATCAATAGGCACGCAATGACTCTAAATAATAATGATCACGCCACCAAACACACATTCAAACTAAAGGAACCAGCCTGTTTGGGAAATGTGAGAAGTAGAAAGTACAGGTATTTGTGTTCAACATGTAAGAAGTAAAAAGTACAGGTATTTGAGTTCAACATGTAAGAAGTAGAAAGTACAGGTATTTGTGTTCAAAATGTAAGAAGTAGAAAGTACAGGTATTTGGGTTCAACATGTAAGAAGTAGAAAGTACAGGTATTTGTGTTCAACATGTAAGAAGTAGAAAGTACAGGTATTTGAGTTCAACATGTAAGAAGTAGAAAGTACAGGTATTTGTGTTCAAAATGTAAGAAGTAGAAAGTACAGGTATTTGGGTTCAAAATGTAAGAAGTAGAAAGTACAGGTATTTGTGTTCAAAATGTAAGAAGTAGAAAGTACAGGTATTTGTGTTCAACATGTAAGAAGTAGAAAGTACAGGTATTTGTGTTCAACATGTAAGAAGTAGAAAGTACAGGTATTTGTGTTCAACATGTAAGAAGTAGAAAGTACAGGTATTTGTGTTCAAAATGTAAGAAGTCAAAGTAAAAAGTCGTCAGGAAAATAAGTAGTGGAGTAAAGTACTGATACCAGAAACATGTACTTAAGTACAGTAATAAAATATTTGTACTCCACTACTACTCTGATAATAACAATATCTCTGTCTACAGGAGTCTGCGAATGGCAAAGGGGATTCTGCAAAGATGGACACTCCCAAGAAGTCGAGCTCCAAGCTTTCTGTGGAGCGAGTTTATCAGAAGAAGACGCAGCTGGAGCACATCCTCCTCCGCCCGGACACCTACGTGGGCACCGTGGAGCCCATCACCCAGGTGAGACCTCCACTAACTCACCTGGGAGAGACTGATGACAAGCCTGCGTTAATTAGCATTATATGTGGACAGGGTCCAAAATGACTGTTTTTAGGGGGATGGTCTGTTTGCCAGCTCAAAGAGACCTGTTGTGAACCTGGAAATGTTGAATACCCCAAAGTTTAACGATAGAAATGTTAGTAGACCGGTCTAAACTGAAATAGGCTATTTTATACTATTCATCCTGTATGAATACAATTTAACTGGCCACAGAAATACGAATACAAGGGGAAAGAAAGTCAACAAAAGGGAAAGGTGATATACTTACCTCTGATTCTTCTGCAGAGGATTATTCATGGTTTTTGTTGTATGTGTTAAATGTTTATTCAGTAAATAGCCGGCTGTTCGATCCAAACCACCTGGCTACAAATTGTCCTCAGAACATAGAAACTGCCGGATGCTAACCTGCATATGTTGGGCAATTTGCACAATTACCATAAGTTGCGTTAATTAGCATTATAGCCTCTGTGGACAGAAAGTGGGCATATTTGTAATCCCAGTGAGCTGATTTTGACGTTTTAAATGAGTCTGGATCATTTGGATTGGACATATTGATTATTTCTATGAGCATAAATTGTCCACAGTAGAGGCAATCATTTTTTATCTTGTGCTCTCGTCGCACCACTGCTCACGGTGGCCAAAATCAGGCAATTGAGAGAACAGATATGGTCACTTTCTGGTAAAAACTGCTATTGTTGAAACATTTCAGAAATGGACTCAGCCTCCTCTCCAAACCCCTCCAAGTATCAGATGGTGATTACTCAGTATTGACAATGGCAGTCATACCGTTTCATACAGTACACTAGTATGATGTCTGTTAAACCTGTATCATGTTGTAGTAATACTCCTATATCAAGTTATATTCTGTATCCTCCAGTATAGTTTTAATACGTTACCTTTTGATGAAATATGACGGAAAATAATTAACTTTTTCTGGAAGATTTTAGCGGGTACATTGAAAATTGAACTTCACAATATATTTGTATTACATGTTAAGCACTTTGAGTGATTATCAATGTCTGGTTTCTTTAAGGAACATTTGTATTTGTCTTTCTTAGATAGTGTCAAATGAAATTATAACCAATTTATTACTGATAGAACTTGTTAGTAATCTTACACTCGTGATTTTTTAAACTATTGTTTATTTGATTTAATCAACAGACACTCTCCACACAGAATAATGCTGTTCCTATCAAGCCACCCTACTTACTGATGTGATGAATCTTCTCTTTCTTTCCTTTCTCCAGCAAATGTGGGTTTTTGATGAAGAAATAGGAATGAACCAGAGGGAGATCACCTTTGTCCCGGGGCTGTACAAAATCTTTGATGAAATCCTGGGTGAGTGGATCCTCTTCTTCCCATCCTCTTCCTCTTCTCCGCTGGCTAACATTAAGCTGCTGAGATATTGAAGGCTTATTAATATGTCGGAGATAATGTCATCACACTGATCCAGCTGTGTGTGGAGATTAGCTTCTCTACGAACGTTTATGAATAAATTAAACGTTGACGGAGAAGTGATTTCAGTGTCAAAGCTGCCGTCTGATTTATTTTACAACGATGAATTGAAAGCGTGAACAGTCAAGGTTCCTCAGATAAATACAGGTGGATAGAGCACTTTATTCTGAAGGTACAATGTTGGAGTAAAGAACAGATTTAAACATATATTTTAGCCTGTGTGTTTATAAAGGTGTTTACATAATGACATTTGTATTGTTTGTATATTATTGCTGCTCTGTCCTGTGTCTTTGCACAAGAGTATCCCTCTTAGCTTAAATACACTTTTCCTTATGTGTGAAATACGTTTTTTTAACTGTATCATTGAAGTGAGTCTTAGTTTTTGTACTTATTCGTTTATGTGTCAGAGAAGATGCAAAAATCAGTGTTTCAGGTGACCAAAAAAGGACAAAGATTCTAGCTGAGGCTAATTCCAATCAATCAATCAATTAATCAATCAGTGCTGTTCCCTCTCCTGTAGTGTGTTATACAGGTTTTAGTGCATGTAAATGGTCAGACTTTTTCTCAAAATATCAAAATACTGACTTTTTCTCAAAATATCAAAATTCTGACATTTTCTCAAAATTCTGACATTTTCTCAAAATTCTGACATTTTCTCAAAATGCTGACATTTTCTCAAAATTCTGACATTTTCTCAAAATTCTGACTTTTTCTTAAAATTCTGACTTTTTCTCAAAATTCTGACTTTTTCTCAAAATTTCGAACTTTTGCTCAAAATTCTGACTTTTTCTCAAAATCTCAATATTCTGACATTTTCTCAAAATTCGAACTTTTTCTCAAAATTCTGACTTTTTCTCAAAATTCTGACCTTTTCTCAAAATTCTGACCTTTTCTCAAAATTCTGACTTTTTCTCAAAATCTCAAAATACGGACATTTTCTCAAAATTTCGAACTTTTGCTCAAAATTCTGACTTTTTCTCAAAATCTCAATATTCTGACCTTTTCTCAAAATTCTGACTTTTTCTCCTGTAGTGTGTTATACAGGTTTTAGTGCATGTAAATGGTCTGCAGAGGCTAAAATCCCTGTATAATCTGACGTCACCTCCATGATCTGTGGTTCATTTTTATTTGTTGTTTTTGTTGACAGTCAACGCAGCAGACAACAAACAGAGAGACAAGAACATGACGGGCATTAAGATCACCATTGACGCGTGAGTATATATTCAATATAGTTACCATAAAGTATTTTGTACTGTGAATATACTGTATATCCCACACATTTAGATTAAAATGTATTTATTCCTTGCCCTATTACCTGCTTTTTTAGAAGTCTTCGTCTAACTATTGGAAGTTAAAGTAAGAATTTCCCATAAAAAGTTTAAATATAATCAACAAAATGTTTACAATCAAAATAAATGTAACTAACAACGTGGAATAAAAGGATAAAACGAATAAAAACAACTATAATGTTAAGTACAATTACCGATACAAGATAACACAAAAAATAAATATGAACATAAAAAAATATATTCAGTGTGCAATTAAAACATTAAAGGGGACCTATCATGCAAAATGCACTTTGTGATGTCTTTTCTACATAAATATGTGTCCCCGGTGTGTCGGTAATATCTGAAATGTGGACCCACGGCCCTATCAGAAACGTTGCTATCAGAAACAATGCCCGACTGTTTTGGACGTAATATGGTCGGTGTTTACATTAGCATCGCTAACACTCAGAGCTAACCTGTACTGGAGAGCATGTGTGTGAAGAAGCAGGAAATAAAAAGGAACTCACCTTGTGGTATAACCGGCACGAGAGAAAGCCTTTGAGCTCCATACTGTTTCAGAAACAATCCTTGATAATCCATGATATGGCGTTTCATCACGGCAGTTTTTAGTTTAGGCAGTAGCTGCCGGGTCCCGCATGAGCTCAGACCCCTCCTTTTTTATTTTATCAATTTTGTTTGTATAAAGCTTTATTCCCCAAATCAACACTTTTGAAACAGGAAGTGAAATGGAGGGATATGAGGCATGGCTGGAATGGTTTTTGAGCAAAACACTTCATAGACATGTTTTGTATATATCTGAGACCTATGCTATTGCCTAAAAACAGCATGATAGGTGACCTTTAACTTATGTTCATATCCATATTTATTTTCCATGCACAAAAATACATTTAATTCTCAAAAACAGAAGAGATGATTAATGCCAGATTTGAGCTAATTTGTTCATTTCTATTTGCATATTAATAATAATACATTTGATTTATATTAATATTGGTTATTTATTTATTTTTAAATGTTTTTATTTCTAAAATTGAGCAAAATTTCCCTCAGATGAAATAAACTCTTCTGAACCTTAAATTTACAATTTAATTCACAAACTAAGGCTTAAGGGTTATGGCAAAAATGATAACCCTTATTAATTTTTATCGATATTGAAATAACATCAAGAATAATTACTGATTTTAAGGACAGAATATTTTAGTTGCACTTCATATTCCCTCTACGTTGGGATGCATTTCTGCTAAACTACTAAACCGTTGCATTGAAATTAGACTTTCTTCATTCTCCTTCTCCCCCAGTGAGTCCAACACCATCTCGGTGTGGAACAACGGTAAGGGGATCCCGGTGGTGGAGCACAAAGACGAGAAGATGTACGTTCCTGCGCTCATCTTCGGACAATTACTCACCTCCAGCAACTACGACGACGACGAGAAGAAGGTCACAGGTGAGGAGAGGAAGAAGACACCTTGACGTCTGTACCTGGGTATATTAAAGGTCACCTATTATGCAAAATCCTCTTCTTCATGTCTCTTCTACATCAACATGTGTCCCCTCTTCTTCATGTCTCTTCTACATCAACACGTGTCCCCTCTTCTTCATGTCTCTTCTACATCAACATGTGTCCCCTCTTCTTCATGTCTCTTCTACATCAACATGTGTCCCCTCTTCTTCATGTCTCTTCTACATCAACATGTGTCCCCTCTTCTTCATGTCTCTTCTACATCAACATGTGTCCCCTCTTCTTCATGTCTCTTCTACATCAACATGTGTCCCCTCTTCTTCATGTCTCTTCTACATCAACATGTGTCCCCTCTTCTTCATGTCTCTTCTACATCAACATGTGTCCCCTCTTCTTCATGTCTCTTCTACATCAACATGTGTCCCCTCTTCTTCATGTCTCTTCTTCATCAACATGTGTCCCCTCTTCTTCATGTCTCTTCTACATCAACATGTGTCCCCTCTTCTTCATGTCTCTTCTACATCAACATGTGTCCCCTCTTCTTCATGTCTCTTCTTCATCAACATGTGTCCCCTCTTCTTCATGTCTCTTCTACATCAACATGTGTCCCCTCTTCTTCATGTCTCTTCTACATCAACATGTGTCCCCTCTTCTTCATGTCTCTTCTACATCAACATGTGTCCCCTCTTCTTCATGTCTCTTCTACATCAACATGTGTCCCCTCTTCTTCATGTCTCTTCTACATCAACATGTGTCCCCTCTTCTTCATGTCTCTTCTACATCAACATGTGTCCCCTCTGTGTAAAGAGACTCTGAAAGTTTCAGGAACAAATATTCTCTCTCTTTTTGTCCTGATCCATTTGTATAAAAACCTGTCTGAAAATGAGCTGATCAGATGTTGGCCACTTTATGATGTCATAACGATGGTCAGACTTTTTCTAAAAATCTCAAAATTCTTACTTTTTCTCAAAATCTCAATATTCTGACATTCTCTCAATATTCTGACATTTTCTCAATATTCTGACATTTTCTAATCTTTTTTGACTTTTCCTCAAATTTTTTGACTTTTCCTCAAAATGTTGATTCTTTTTCAAAAAATCTCAAACAGCTGAATTTTTCTCAAAATCTCAATATTCTGACATTTTCTAAAAATTCTGACTTGTTCCAATCAGAGACAGGCTCTGGATATATCTGATACCTGTGATATATTGATGAAACACAGTATAATAGGGGACCTTTAATGTGTGTTCAGGAAGGGGAATATTAATATGTTTCTTCGCAGGTGGAAGGAACGGATACGGAGCTAAACTCTGTAACATCTTCAGCACCAAATTCACTGTGGAGACGGCCTGCAAAGAGTACCGGCACAGCTTCAAACAGGTCAGCATGGGATCAATAAAGTATATATATATATCTATCTATCAGGCTTTATAGATTAATATAGAGGTACCACCAAACAGTAATATACGTTTCTCAGCTGTTCAGAGTCAGTAAACAAAATGCTGATTTTTAGGTGAAGAATACGATGATTTTTCTCATAATCGTTGATTTGATCCACACATTTACTCCTGTAGGAGAAAAAGAGATATGTTCTTGTGTTCAGTCGTCATCCATAGCTGGGTAAGTCCTTCTGTGCGACATATTTTCTGTAAATGACCGGTCTTAGTCAACAGCTGGTAAAATAAACAAAAATGTCACTGCACATTAATTGCTGTGGGTGTAAAATAACTTACATTTTTCAACACTAATTTAACACTTGAGAATCATTTTGGTTAATTAATGTGTAATAACTACATTTCCTGCTGCTGTGGTAAAGAAAAGGGCCCAATTTGGGATGTTTAAAGTCAATCTAATCCAATAAAATCTTTGAATAAAGTAATAATTACTGTGTTATAGGGCTTTGACATGTGGTCTTATCTGAGGTAAGGATCAGTGCATTATCACTCTTTGTGGTTCTGGGTGCTATTGAAAGTCACTGGGTGTTTAAATCATGGATATTTTAGGCAATAAATGCACTATTATACATCCTAGTCTACTTAAAGTACCCCAAAGTTTTATATTAGAAATGTATAAGCATACGTTGCATTAATAAGCAATAATTACAGGGTGTCCGCGGGGTCTTAAAAAGTATTCAAAGTTGATAAATCAATTTAGCGAAAATGAAGGCTATTAAAAAGTATTAAAGGGAATTTTCCAAGGTATTCCATTTTGTAGCTAGTTTTCAATAAGTATATAAATTGTCCAAAGAGGTTGTATTCTACAGTGTGCCTGAATGTAATCATTGCGTAGGTGTGTAGTGTGATTCTGTGTAGTTTATTTATGGCATCCCGTTGGATTTGACGTCAACTGAACAGGACATCGCACGCTCACTGCTTGATAGCGCGCAGGTCCGTTTACACCGGTTGTTAAACAACATCGTTATGGGAAAATGCAAGTCTGCGTCCAAATGGTTGGAAGATAAGGAGGAAGGACAATCAATACTGTATATAGTCAATGTGAGGTAAAGTGTGTCGCCAAGGTAACCGGTTAAAACTCCAAGTGGCGATGAGGTCTTAAAATGTATGGAAAGGGTCTTAAAAAAGGTCTTAAAAGGTATTACATGTGACTTCAGGATTCCTGCATATACCCTGAATTAGCATTATACAATATGTAGACAACAGCTATTGGCCTTTTTGGACACATTTGTACTGGTTTTGGATGTTATTGAGGCCATTTCTGACATTTTCAGCATCAACAATAGCAGTTTTAACCAATAAGTGGCCATATCTGTACTCCCAATTGGCTGATTTGGCTACCATGAGCAGTGTTGCGACAAGAGCACAAGATAAAAAATGATTGCTTCTACTGTGGTCAATTTATGCTCATATAAATAAGCAATATGTCCAATCCAAATGATCCAGAGTAATTTAAAACATACTACAAATTAACCAATATCAGCCAAACAAGGGTACAAATATGCCCACTTTCCTGTATAAACAGTTATTTTGGATCCTGTCAACACAAGCTATAATGCTAATTAACGCAACTTGTGCTAATTGTGCTAAATTACCTAACATATGCCAGTTAGCATCCGGCAGTTTCTATGTCCTGGGGACTCGTACTATACATTTCTATCATTAAACTTTGGGGTATTCAACATTCCAGAGTTCACAACATGACTCTATGACCTGTACACAAAATTGAATGGATATTGTTAGAAAAATCAACTAGTTCCTGAACAGTGTCCTTCACATGCTGATATACAAGAGAGGGAGTTACACACTCAATATTCTGACATTTTCTCAATATTCTGACATTTTCTCAATATTCTGACATTTTCTAAAAAATTCTGACTTTTAAAAAAAAATCTGTCTTTTTCTCAAAATTCTGACTTTTTCTCAAAATCTCAAAATTCTGACTTTTTCTCAATATTCTGACATTTTCTCAATATTCTGACATTTTCTAAAAAAGTCTGACTTTTTCTAAAAAAGTCTGACTTTTTCTAAAAATTCTGTCTTTTTCTCAAAATTCTGACTTTTTCTCAAAATCAAAAAATTCTGACTTTTTCTCAAAATCAAAAAATTCTGACTTTTTCTCAAAATCTCAATAATCGGATTGTTTGTGTGTGTGTGTGTGTGTGTTACCATGTTGTCTTGTTTTTCCCTGGTCAGACGTGGCTGAACAACATGTCAAAAACCTCGGAGCCTAAGATCAAGTTCTTCGACGGAGAGGACTTCACGATCGTGACGTTCCAGCCCGACCTGTCCAAGTTCCAGATGGAGAAACTGGACAAAGACATCGTGGCTCTTCTGACCCGCCGAGCGTACGACATCGCAGGGTCCTGCCGGGGCATCAAGGTCACGCTCAACGGGAAGAAACTGCCCGTAAGTCATTCTGCTGTTTCTGCTGCATTACTAGCTTTGAAGTGTGTGCTGAGGGTTGACTTATATTTGATTTTGAGCGCTGGTAGTTTTGTGGATTTAATATCATTACATTGTTCGTTATGATGGAGTAAATACTCAGAAATCTTGACAGGTTGTAATTTAGGTCTTCTGATGATAAGCAGAAAAAGTTATTTCTTATTCAGCGATTTCTGTCCATTTTTGGGAATGATATTGTTACAATGGCTAAAACAGTTTTATATTACTTCATTTAGCAGGGACAGTGCACATTATTACACATACTCATTCATCTATAGTCCCTGGCCAGATCTTGTCGAGCAGGGGTGCCCACACTTTTTCAGCTTGGGAGCTATTTTTAAAATGACCAAGTCAAAATGATCTACCTATATAAAAAATGCTGACGAGTTCAGGTGAAACAGCGTTGCAATTTTCGACTGGTTCGAGTAAAGCAAAGTCTTGAAAGCGTTTGTCAAACTCTGACACCATTTTCTTTTTCAATGCCACGGGATCTACCCACAAACAGCTTTATTTGGTTCAGTTTATTCTGTTGGTTGTAACCTGAACTCTTATCCACATAGAAATTAAACAACAATGAATGTGAAATCGCTCCTTTTGCAATAGAGACAACAAGTTGATAATGTTGTATTTAATTGATATGTTATAATAGTCATGAAGTTACAGAATAATTACACACTATATTTCAATCAGGAGAGACGGTTTTGATGTAATAATACATATTTATTGCGCAGATGCACAAATGAATGCAATGGTAATTTTGGCGATTAGGACCCGTTGTGCAGGAAGTATCATTCGGGAGGGTAGAACCGATCCGATGAAACCCCCCTGGGGTCTAGACACTGGTGGTGGTGAATGGATAGTTGGGTCGGTCTGAAGAGGAGGGGCTTAGCGTGACCCTGGATTCAGAGGGACAGGAGGTGAAAAGCGGTGGAGGAGGGTTGAGCCGATTCACCTGGAATGAGAGCTGTCAGAGGGGGAAGAGCAGATTTAAAAGGTTTGACGGAGCGCTATGATAGGCTCTTGGGAATAGAGCGAAGTGATTGGTTAAGCTGAAGAGTGACGCCTCCGGTCACTTATTGAGAGGAGAGAGAGTAATAACATGGGAATAGAGATACATGAATGAGTAGAGACGGTCTTCCTGGTTGAACTTGCGCTGAGCTTCATTAATATTGAGTTGTTAGAGATACAAGGATATGTGATGCTCCTGAGCATTTTGGGTGTTAAATATGCACATATATTGTATGTTTAATTGAATATTCTTCCAGTTATCTGCATGTTTGTGGTTTTGCATAATTGTACACATGGTTAGAGATATCCCTTTAGTCTTTTTTTTAGGGTTTTAGTGTCTTTTAGTTTTAATATTTATAACAATGAAGTTGTATATACCAGCTGCACTCCATCATATCAGACATTGCAAGGATTATTTTAGATATATTTACTTTTTTTTAATAAAAAAATGGATGCATTTTATTTGTATTTATTATATAAAATCTGTTTTGTATGACAATTATTCTGCAGCTGTGGTCCGTGGCCTTACAGGGTTAGGGTTAGATTGTTTTAGTTTTATTTACAGGTTAATATTACCCATTAACCCTGTGTGTGTGTGTGTGTGTGTGTGTGTGTGTGTGTGTGTGTGTGTGTGTGTGTGTGTGTGTGTGTGTGTGTGTGTGTGTGTGTGTGTGTGTGTGTGTGGTGTGTGTGTGTGTGTGTGTGTGTGTGTGTGTGTGTGTGTGTGTGTGTGTGTGTGTGTGTGTGTGTGTGTGTGTGTGTGTGTGTGTGTGTGTGTGTGTGTGTGTGTGTGTGTGTGTGTGTGTGTGTGTGTGTGTGTGTGTGTGTGTGTGTGTGTGTGTGTGTGTGTGTGTGTGTGTGTTTCTCGCTGCAGATCACTGGTTTCCGCAGCTACGTGGATCTGTACGTGAAGGACAAAGTAGACGAGATGGGCGTTGCTCTGAAGGTTGTGAACGAGAAGGTGAACGACCGCTGGGAGGTTTGTCTCACGCTCAGTGAAAAAGGATTCCAGCAGATCGGCTTCGTCAACTGCATCGCCACCACCAAGGTACTGGGAACACACACTGAAGACTACTGGGAACACACACTAGAGACTACTGGGAACACACACTAGAGACTACTGGGAACACACACTGAAGACTACTGGGAACACACACTATAGACTACTGGGAACACACACTGAAGACTACTGGGAACACACACTAGAGACTACTGGGAACACACACTGAAGACTACTAGGAACACACACTGAAGACTACTGGGAACACACACTAGAGACTACTGGGAACACACACTAGAGACTACTGGGAACACACACTAGAGACTACTGGGAACACACACTGAAGACTACTGGAAACACACACTGGAGACTACTGGGAACACACACTAGAGACTACTGGGAACACACACTGAAGACTACTGGGAACACACACTGAAGACTACTAGAGACACACACTGAAGACTACTGGGAACACACACTGGAGACTACTGGGAACACACACTGAAAACTACTGGGAACACACACTGAAAACTACTGGGAACACACACTGAAGACTACTGGGAACACACACTGAAGAATACTGGGAACACACACTGAAGACTACTGGGAACACACACTGAAGACTACTGGAAACACACACTGAAGACTACTGGGAACACACACTGAAGAATACTGGGAACACACACTAGAGACTACTGGGAACACACACTGAAGACTACTGGAAACACACACTGAAGACTACTGGGAACACACACTGGAGACTACTGGGAACATACACTGAAGACTACTGGGAACACACACTAAAGAATACTGGGAACACACACTGAAGAATACTGGGAACACACACTGAAGACTACTGGGAACACACACTGAAAACTACTGGGAACACACACTGAAGACTACTGGGAACACACACTGAAGACTACTAGAGACACACACTGAAGACTACTGGGAACACACACTGGAGACTACTGGGAACACACACTGAAAACTACTGGGAACACACACTGAAAACTACTGGGAACACACACTATAGACTACTGGGAACACACACTGAAGACTACTGGGAACACACTAGAGACTACTAGAGACACACTCTATAGAGACTAGAGACACACTCTATAGAGACTAGAGACACTCTTGAGGCTACTGGGAGACATTTCATAATTTGCTATGATTTCTGGTTTTTAATTTTTTTAATCATGTTTTTTTTAAATGGACACAACGATAGATTCCAGATATATTTATTTTGAAAATCAAATCCATTTATTTTTTATAGCTAATTTAGTTTATATGTAAATGGTTAGAACAATAGGGGTAGTGGTGGTCTAATGGATAGTGAGGTGGGCTGATGATCGGAAGGTTGTGAGTTCAAATCCTGCCAGGAACACCACCACCAGTGTGCCCTTGAGTAAGGCACTTAGCCCTTAGTTACTCCAGGGAGGATGTCCCTGTAATTGGTCATTGTAAGTCGCTTTGGATAAAAGCGTCAGCTAAATAAAATGTAATGTAACAAAAATAAAAATGATAATGTACATTTATATATCATTATAGATCAATTAAACTAAATCGTATGAAATTTAAAAAATAATAAAATAATATTTTTTTTTTTTTTTATTATAGGAAATTAATTTAAATTACATTATTCGAAATTAATAAAAAATATATAATACAATTAAATGACTATGAAATAAAGCATCCGAGAGGACGTTTATTGCAAGCCTGATCCAGCCCTAACTATAAGCCTATTCCTAAATATTATAATATGTTTTATTATAATGTAAATGTATATACAATTAGATAAATAAAACAAAAATTACAAAAAATGTATTAAATAAAACTATATGAAATTAAATTATGTAAAATAAATATTAAAAAGATATTAAAATTAAATGACAATGAAATAAAGCATCCGAGAGGAAGTTTATTGCAAGCCTGATCCAGCCCTTACTATAAGCCTACTTTTAACTATCAAATCCTGTCCTGTTATAATTGTCATTATAAGTACAATGCTTTGTCATTATGGTCGTGCCAATAAAGCTATTTAACATTTGAATTTCTTATTCCAGGGCGGCAGACACATCGATTATGTTGTGGATCAGATCGTCCATAAACTGATTGAAGTGGTGAAGAAGAAGAACAAAGCGGGCGTCACGGTGAAGCCTTTCCAGGTACGATTAAAGAACTGTTTAAAAAATCTCACTCGTCACCGGCTTGATCTTCAATCTCAGGATCCATGTATTCCTGATCCTCTCCAGAATGGAAGTAGTCATCACATACAGAGCATCAACTAGTTCCTGAACAGTGTCCTTCATGCTGATATCCAAGAGAGGGAGTTACGGCCCCTACACATTTATTATTAAATTATGACTTTTTCTCAAAAATATGAAAAATTATGACTTTCCTCAAAATCTCAACATTATGAATTTTTCTCAAAAATCGGACATTTTCTCAAAAATCTGAATTTTTTCTCAAAAATCTGAATTTCTTTCTCAAAAATCGGACTTTTTTTCTCAAAAATCGGACTTTTTTTCTCAAAAATCGGACATTTTTTCTCAAAAATCGGACTTTTTCTCAAAATCAGAAAATTATGACTTTTTCTCAAAATCTCACCATTATGAATTTTTCTCAAAATCTGAAAATTATGACTTTTTCTCAAAAATCTGAAAATTATGACTTTTTCTCAAAATCAGAAAATTATGACTTTTTCTCAAATCTGAAAATTATGACTTTTTCTCAAAATCTGAAAATTATTAATTTTTCTCAAAATCAGAAAATTATGACTTTTTCTCAAAATCAGAAAATTATGACTTTTTCTCAAAATCAGAAAATTATGACTTTTTCTCAAATCTGAAAAATCTGACTTTTTCTCAAAATCTGAACATTCTGACTTTCTGAATACTTAAAAATGTTAATAATCACTCGTCCCCGGCTTGATCTTCAATCTCAGGATCCATGTATTTGTGATCCTCTCCAGAATGGAAGTAGTCATCACATACAGAGCATCAACTAGTTCCTGAACAGTGTCCTTCACATGCTGATATCCAAGAGAGGGAGTTACACAGTCACAAGATGGAGGAATAGAAAGCAGTATTCAATGTTTACTTCAGATTAGCTCCACGTCAGAAATGAGCATGCTTGTCATATGTCTATCTCCATAGAGGCTGAATCATCATGTTAATCACATAGCTATCATATGCCTCAAACAGTCCTGATGCTGTTCTAGGTAATCACACATCCTGTCATGAACACAGCTACAGTTGGGATACCTTTGTTATCATGTTACTCTCATGTTGGAGGAGGACATTCAGGATTTTCCCAAGAGCAACATTTCAGTAACTAAAGTTCACTGTAGTGGTTTTATTGTATTGAATTTCCCTTGTATTTGTGCCTCAGGTGAAGAACCACATCTGGGTGTTTGTGAACGCGCTGATCGAGAACCCCAGCTTCGATTCTCAGACGAAGGAAAACATGACGCTGCAAACCAAAAGCTTCGGGTCCAAATGCGTCATGTCAGAGAAGTTCGTCAAAGCTGTAAGGAAACATCCATCTTTTAACACCTCACTCTGTTTATGTTGTGTAAAATAGTCCTGCAAAGCCTCATACACACACCCTCCATCTTAGACTGCACCTTGGCCATTAAAACTAAAACAAACGACGCGAATGGTTGAATTTTTTACAGCAAGGTTGAGCCTATTTGAAGCTAATGTTCCTGCATATTATGTAAATGTAAAGGCTAAATTGCAAAATGGACGAGTGGGTTATTCAGATCAGATTGTAAAGGCTACATTTGTGTCGTAATGCTATTCTGAATGAAGCCTTGTTGAGCTGCGGAGATATCAGAAGCTATAAATCCTAATCAACTAACTTCAGATCAAATCCTTGTCCACCTCAAATTCGTTTTATGTTTTAAAAACCTGTGCAGCTCTTGTAAATGTAAATATTGTGGGTTATCAGTGGTTTTAAGGATCTTTGTGTGTTTTCGTCACACAGGCTCACTCCAATGCTACACATTTAATCAAAGTCAAAGTCAACTTTAATGTCAATCTTACTCAGTTTGTGTTTACAGACCGAGAGATCGCAATGACGTTTCCAACAATCCCAAATGTAAAATTATACAGTATACAGATATGTATAAAATATGTATAAAATATGTATATCCTATATACACAATCAACAGACACATTTACACATATGCACACATTAAAGGTGGGGTAGGTAAGTTTGAGAAACCGGCTCGAGATACACTTTTTGTTATATTCCATGGAATGCTCTTAACATCCCGATAGCAATTCATATCTGAAGTGCTTTGACAAAAAATCCATAAAAAAATGTCATCTGTGGAAGCTGTAGTACTGTAAAAAGCACGACCAATCATTTTAGCCGGCCCGGCTAAAATAACTGGATGGCCTACCTGCCTGTCAGCCTTCCATCTGTGCACAAACTTATCTCGTGCCCTCATTGGTCATGTGCGCGTTCGTGTGTGTTGGAGGAGGGGCTCTATAAGGAAGTGGCAGATTTTCTCCGGTTGTGTATTTTCAAATTCTAGCGATCTCGAGCCGGTTTCTCAAACGTACCTACCCTACCTTTAATTTAAAAAAAAAAACACAACAATCAATATATACAAAATAACAGTCACTTCAATATCATCGTATTAATGTTTTAAGTTTTAAGAACAATACAGAAAAGCACCTCCACAGACGAACTACACTTGTTTCTCTACACAAACTCTCGTTCTCTCACGTGCTCTCACGAGACTTCACGTTTTCATTCAACAAGATCTGTTTGTGTCTCAAGACTGACACCTAGTGGCGATCATTCGTAACAACACTGGCAACAAACAACATCACTTTAACAATCAAATTATTTTCATGAACCCAAATGAATATATTAAAAAAGTATATTATTTTACATTTTATATGACTGTGTGCCACCTATTATTATGTATTTATTTCAACAAGGACCATGCATACAAATACATTCATCTCAGAAAAGAGAAGAGATGAATTATGCCAGATTATAGCTAATATCTAATTTCCATCTGCAGTCCTGAGGCAGGTACATAACAATCAACAAACACTGCATCATCTCTATCAAACAAACAATTATAAAACATGATTTAAGTACAGGTCAATAAAATAATACATAGTACAGTTAAAATATAATATTACACGTGTTTGTCCCCTGCAGGCGACTAACTGTGGGATCGTGGAGAGCATCTTGAACTGGGTGAAGTTCAAAGCTCAGACGCAGCTCAATAAGAAATGTTCCTCTGTGAAGTACAGCAAGATCAAAGGAATCCCAAAACTGGACGACGCCAACGACGCCGGTGAGTTTACTGTCAGATCGTTTCACATTCAGATTACATTTACTAATGTGTAGAAGTTGTCTGCAAAGCTGTAGTTGTTGCCTCTTAAAAACCTGGTTTTGTGAAATAAAGCCACAAATCCTGCAAAATCACATTCATAAAGTATGATTTTAAGTGTGTTTTTAAAAAGGATCTTCAATCTGATCTCCTCCTGATGGTTGTTCCAGAGATTGTGGACCCTAATGGAACAAACCCCAGTCATCCTTAATCTCCAGGACATTAATTAGATGATTAATCTCCTCTTCACCTTGCTTTAGGAGGGAAACACTCGGCTGAATGCACCCTCATCCTGACGGAGGGCGACTCCGCCAAGTCTCTGGCTGTCTCCGGACTGGGAGTCATCGGACGAGATCGATACGGAGTGTTCCCGCTGAGAGGAAAGATCCTGAACGTGAGGGAGGCCACGCACAAACAGGTACAACACCAGATCAATAATATGTGATATGTTAAAGGGGACCTATCATGCAAAATGCACTTTTGTACGTCTTTTCTACATGAATATGTGTCCCCGGTGTTCCAGGGAACTCACCAAGTGTCAGAAAACACAACCCTCTCTATTTTCCTCCATACCCAAATCTCTAAAAAAGGGGCTGCAACGGATCTGATAAAAACTGATCCAGATTTGAACACTGTCCTGACGTCAGGACGGTGGCGCTACCGCTATTGGGCCAACTCCACCAATCAGGAGGAGACAGCCACGGCCATTGCCGTTCGAAAGCGCTGGAGACGCTGTAGTACATATGCCAGGCCAGTAGGTGGTGCTGTTCTCACTGAATCTGCCCTTGCACAAACAGAGCTAGAAATTGTCAAATTGAGCTAAATGAGGCATGGCTAAAATGCATGATCTGTTTGGTATTTTGAAAAAAAAAAAGTATAAATATGCCTTATATAGGTATGGTCCTACACTATATTATTATAATATAGCATGATAGGTCCACTTTAAGGAACGTGGGGGGGAAAGTTGTTAGACATGTTTGTTTATAGAGCAGATTTCAACAACAAATCTGCACACATTTTTGTTATGTTAAAGGAGAGGTGTCATGGCCATTTCCACTGATCATAATTCCATTGTTGAGGTCTACTAGAATAGATTTATATTGTGCATTTTTCCAAACTCACATTGGTTTCTCATACAGCATCTCTGTAAACTATAGTGTATTCACTGAATTTCACTATTTGCCTTTAACGGCTCGTTGTAGCTCCAATAGCTCCAGCCCCCACCGTCCCTGTGAGCACAGTGTGCTCTGATTGGTCGGGACGTTGTGAATCGCGCTGAGCTCCGTGGAGGTGTTGCTTCCTTGTTTAGGATACATAGCGAAACACAGCCAAATTCATCCTGAGCACACACAAACTCACATCCGAAGTAAAAACAATAAGTGTGGCTTGATATTGAGTAAGAAAAAGGTTGATAAACGCAGAGAGAATGGGTCTGCAGAGAGAATGGGTCTGCAGAGAGAATGGGTCTGCAGAGAGAATGGGTCTGCAGAGAGAATGGGTCTGCAGAGAGAATGGGTCTGCAGAGAGAATGGGTCTGCAGAGAGAATTTGGCCGCGATCCCAACTGTCTGTTATCAGCCTGCAGCCAGGGAGGAGAAATCAGCTGAGCTGCCTGCTCCCTGCACACAGATGTGTGTGTGAGGAAGTCCGTGGATTGGTCAATTTGGACCAATCAGCGGGGACTTAATGTAACGGCTCCGCGGACGTAACGTAACGGCTCTTCGGGATTGGTCCATTTCGTTCCGGGTACCGCTTGACATCATGCCGTACCCGGAACGAAATGGAAGACTCAAATGGACAATGACGTATCTCCAACGAGGCGTTTTGGGGAGGTATTTTCTGTGTTAGAGTTTTACTCTCTACAGGGTGTACTTTGAGGGTTTTGACTCTGCAGACCGTTTACATGCATAAAAACCTTCATAACACACAAGGGGACGGGTAATAACCGGAAAAGCATGACATGGGACCTTTAATACAATTGAGCCGGCTTTCAGCATAAGAAATATCACTGAATCTGAAGTTATAAAATCACTTAAAGCGTTGAGAACAAAGGATATACTTCATTTTCTGTTAAATCAGAGACCAGTCCACATTCACTTTATTTAAATCGAAACTCAAAATATGGTGAGTGAGGAATCAGCTCTGCCAACACTGACCCAATCTTCTGCTCCTTACACTGCCTGTGTTTTAACATGTTCTTTTGTTTTGTTTTATTTGTTTTGTTTTAATGTTCTGTATTTTAAATTGTTTTATTTAAGTATCCCAGTAATGTATACATGTTTTAAATGTATTGTATTTACTTTTAAAATGAAATGTTTTAGGTTGACTTTTAAAATCTGTCCAGGGACTACAGATGAAAACTAGCCTCTTGGCTAACTCTGGCACATTTACAGAAATGTTCATCAATGTGAACTGTCCCTGTTAAATACATGAATCAATACAAAACAAAAACAAAAAACAAGGTGTTTCAAAGTGCTTTAAAAAACCTTAAAAGCATCAACAGAAGCACTGTATAGGACAGCATTTTAATACCGTAATAAACAGTCAATTAAAAGCCAGTTATATAAGAAAATAGAGAAGAATACAAGAATGGAAGTGACATTGCAGTGTTAGATATGAAAAGTAATTTGAGTTATTAAGTGCAGTAGGAAAAAGAAAAGTCTTCAATTGAAAAAGAGTTGCAGAAGATACTGATTGGCTGAAGGTGATCTGGCTCTTTTTTGTTGTTTGAATGTCTTTCTAAGTGTCTTTACGGCTCTTTAAACTCTCATATTCCACTTCAACTCTTTTATACTTAGGACGCATCTGCAAACTGTTTTTATTAGCCAAATAAATGACTAAAATCTGCTTCAAATCTGCTTAAAATTTGCTTAAAATCTGCTTAAAATCTGCTAAAATCTGCTAAAATCTGCTTAAAATCTGCTTAAAATCTGCTTAAAATCTTCTCAAAATCTGCTTAAAATCTGCTTAAAATCTGCTTAAAATCTTCTCAAAATCTGCTTAAAATCTGCTAAAATCTGCTTAAAATCTGCTTAAAATCTGCTAAAATCTGCTTAAAATCTTCTCAAATCTGTTAAAATCTTCTCAAATCTGCTAAAATCTGCTAAAATCAGTTCAAAATCTTCTCAAAATCTGCTAAAATCTGCTAAAATCTGCTAAAATCAGTTTAAAATCTTCTCAAATCAGTTTAAAATCCTCTCAAATCTGCATAGACCAGATGGGATTTTCAATGGTTATAATCTACTTTTGGGATAATGATTCCAAATGAATATGAAATTGCAGCTTAATGAAGATTTTTTTAAGTGCTTTCTTGCATTAAATTACCTTATTTTCCCGCTCTACAGATCATGGAAAATGCTGAGATCAACAACATCATTAAAATCGTGGGCCTCCAATACAAGAAGAGCTACGAAGACCCCGAGTCTCTGAGGAGTTTACGCTACGGTCGCATCATGATTATGACCGATCAGGTAAAACCATCTCTCAAAGACACACAGCTTCATTAGTATCAATTAATAAACAATTAGCAGTAGTTTTTAAACGTGTATATTGTTCCAGGATCAAGATGGCTCCCACATCAAAGGCCTGCTCATCAACTTCTTCCACCACAACTGGCCGTCTCTGCTCAAACACACCTTCCTGGAGGAGTTCATCACCCCCATCGTCAAGGTAAGAGACACCCACAATGCACCTGGGCCACTTCAGGAACCAATGAGAGAGGCTGAAGGCGGGACTAATGGCGTTTGTGTGACACGCTTAAATAACATAAAATGTAATGAAAACGGACGGTTTATTATCACATGTAGAAGCAAACAGTCTGTGTGATCCAGTTATCAAAAGTGGTCACACACACACACACACACACACACACACACACACACACACACACACACACACACACACACACACACACACACACACACACACACACACACACACACACACACACACACACACACAGTCTCTCTCTCTCTCCCTCTCTCTCTCTCTCTATCTCTCTCTCTCTCTATCTCTCTCTATCTCTCTCTCCCTCTCTCTCTCTCCCTCTCGGCGGCCGATCGATCGGAGCATCCCTAATTGTTATTATCTTTGTGTCTCCAGGTAAACAAGAGCAAGCAGGAGTTTGCCTTCTACAGTATCCCTGAGTTCGACGAGTGGAAGAAAAACACAGAGAACTTTAAAACCTGGCACATAAAGTACTACAAAGGTTTGAGACTCCAGTATTTAATATATCTCTATTAACATTGTACAGGGACATTTGCATAAAGTCAAAAGTCCCATCCTTTTTACAAATATATATATTTAACTCTGTTCCAGGTTTGGGTACAAGTACAAGCAAAGAGGCCAAGGAGTATTTTGCAGACATGGAGAAACACCGCATCACGTTCAGATACAGCGGAGCGGAGGACGACGCTGCCATCACTCTGGTGAGTTTCATACGAACATTACATCCTGTTTTAAAGGATTATTATATTAATAATTAATTTCTGAGACATAGTTCAAGTTAACGAATATAAACGAGCATTTGCTGCCTTTATAAATTGGTTAAAAGTGATGTGTTAAATGTCGTGCTGTGTGTTGCTGCAGGCGTTCAGTAAGAAGAAGACGGACGACAGGAAGGAGTGGCTCACAAACTTCATGGAGGACCGACGACAGAGGAGGATGCACGGCCTGCCAGAGGTCAGTGATCAAAGTCAACCAGTGGGAAGATGGTTTTATATAAACATGTGTTTCAATTTAGTTTCCAAAAGCAGACATACCTATTTATATGACCAACTGCGCTCTACGTAAGGTATGAGCAGAGAAAGGTCATTGAACCTGTGATTATTTAAAGATCGAGGAGACAGAAAATGCAATACAATAGGTCAGAGTTCAACTACACATATAGTTTTGAGGAGCAGATAAGGAAATGCATTTTCTAGTTAAACTCTCATATTCTGCTTTAAACTCTTGTATACTCAGGAGGCATCTGCAAACTGTTTTTATGAGCCGAATAAATGACCCAAATCGGCTCAAATCTGCGTAGA
This sequence comes from Trematomus bernacchii, assembly GCF_902827165.1. Classification (NCBI taxonomy): domain Eukaryota; kingdom Metazoa; phylum Chordata; class Actinopteri; order Perciformes; family Nototheniidae; genus Trematomus; species Trematomus bernacchii. The sequence continues at coordinate 1,009,869 of NW_022987607.1, forward strand.
ATAGATGGGATTTTAGCTGAAATAATGTGTTTCAAGGAGCTCAATTATATTTTGAGTGTTTTCTTGCATTAAATTGATGCCCCGTCAACCAGTGGGAAGATAATTTGGTTTCAAGCCTCTCTGATGAAACAGTGTGTGTAAAATGTGTGTTTTTGATGTGTGTTTTCTCAGCAATACCTGTATGGGACTCAGGCGCGACACCTCTCCTACAACGACTTCATCAACAAAGAACTGATCCTTTTCTCCAACTCTGACAACGAGCGGTCCATCCCGTCGCTGGTGGACGGTTCGTACATCTCACTTTCATTTAGACACCCTGCATGGCTTTACAAACTGCTCTCATGTCATTTAAAAAAAGGGACACAAAATGATATCTTTTCACTTATTTACACCTAAAAATGCCAGTTTGTTCACATAAAGCACAAGTGCCCGGTATAAATAAGGGCTGCACGATTATGGCCAAAAGGGGAAACACGCTTTCATCCTTTTGGCTTTCTTCCCTTGTCTCACTTCCCTGTTGTGCTACATACACAATGGCATTAAAACGATAAAAACGCTGCTGAAGGTTAATCCAATGTGTCTGTGTCACTTTGAAATGATTACTGATAATCCATCGTCATATTTATGTCAATAACGGAGATTTCATATTAGCTGCTATGATAGCTACCAGTGTATGACAGCTTCCGGTTTTGGGCATTCTGGCTGCGCATCACTCATTCACCAATGGGTAATGTTTAGATGGATTTTAGGAACATCCCCTCGATTCTATTGGCTCTAACGGTTCAAAAGAGGTGTCAATCATCAAAATCGACTGAGGGGTTCCAGAGATATGGAAAATACACCCAAATGACCCCAGAAGTGTTTTCTTTTTGCTAAATCTCTCTAAAAAGGTCAAATTTCACTTGTTTTGCTTCAATCTTGATACAGGGTACTTATTATATGTTATAGTTTGGATTCCTAAAGCTTTTAGTCTACTATCCCATCATTCAAGGGTGGTTTTCACTATAAGTAATTTTTATTTTTGGACGGACACTATAATTTACGTTTTTTTACTATGTTCAATCTGAATTTACTTTACAATACAAATAAAATCTATATTGATTCTGACTCTTCTACATCCAACTCACAGGTTTGTCATTGCTTTGAGAAAAAAGATTATTAATTTAACCCTTTTAGAAGTGAAGATATAGTCATTTGTTCTGGGAATGTCATTTTCGAGCCTGAGGCCTGAAAAACAGGCTCAGGGCTCAACAGGTTAAGGCTCTGACATGTGTATTTTTCATACACTCTTTATTGATTATAGGAGCTGAGGTTCCAAAGCTTCCAAAAATAAAAACACGTTAAACGCAATTTATGCCATATGCAGTTGCAAACAAAGAGCAGAAAAGGTCCCAAAGGAAGCATAAGGGTTAAGTCTTCAAATGTTCCTCTAATCGCCTCTAATTTTGGGAGAATGGTAATAAATGTGTGCGTGTGTGTGTTTTGTCTCCAGGTCTGAAGCCGGGCCAGAGGAAGGTGCTGTTCACCTGCATGAAGAGGAACGATAAGAGGGAAGTGAAGGTGGCTCAGCTGGCCGGATCCGTGGCTGAAATGTCTGCCTACCATCATGGAGAGGTACAGTCACTTCTCCGTCTCCAGAACACAAGATACAGAGAACAAAGAGGCTTTATATTATAGCTTTTATAGCTAAAGCACCAGAAATAAAACCTTTATTATCCCAGAAAGCACAACCAATACCATCCATGGCAGCCTTATGGGGCATATCCACTGCAGGGCCTCGCACGGCTTAGTACGGTATAGTTAGGCCTTGGTAGGCCAGGCTCACTTTATGCTGCGTTTCCATTACAGTTTAGTAGCTGGGGCAGTAACTATAGTAACGCAGTGTAGGCGGAGCCGTGACGTCATCTTCAATGAGAACCACAAAACCAACATCAGCCGTTAGCTGTTAGCCCTCAGAGCTCACAGCTCCTCATATCTGTTCAGAAACTAGACAAAAGTTAAACAAGTACAAACCACAGACTGCCTGTGTCATGGTGAATACAGTCGCTGCTTTATTTATGTCTGTATAGGCCGTTGTTGTGAGTGTGGACGGTCGGAGCATATACTGCGTTAGCTTAGCCGATCTCCATTCAGAAAACACGCATTTTAAAAGGTGTTTCGCCTGCCGTCTGTCTGCAGACTTGTCAAAGCATTAATTCATGGTTTTTACTAACCGGTATCAGTATGTTGTTACTTCGGCATCATTTAGAAACGTGTATTACAATTAAATCACGGTCAAATATGTTCATTGTGTTGTAGTTGTAGCCACTCACATCACTAGTTTAGCATACTCAGCCCGGTTGTTGGCCCGGAAAGAACCACGATTTTGGAGAGCCAGAAAAACTGTGAACGAGTACCCGTTAGCCGGTGTTGTGTCAAATTATGCACCCCCGTCGTGAAATGCACCCCCTGGCCTGCCGTAAAAAGCACCCCCCCAAAAAGATGCTTCTATTAATCCCACCCTCAAGCACTTTGGAGGGTATCGTTGTAGGACTAGTACCAATACATGGAGCAAGTTTCATGTATGTGACACGTTTATTGTCAGAGATAGCAAGGGGTGCATATCGTGGCAACCAGGCTGTTCATAAAAACCACCCCCCAAAATAAAAATGTTTCTATTAATCCCACCCTCAAGCACTTGATGTAAAAATAAACAATACATTGTAAAGCACAAGCACAAGCACAAGTATACAGACAGGACGTCACAATTAAATAAAAACATATATTAAATAAAAAATTAGCTGAAAAATAAGTGACGAGTGAATGAACCCAAACATCAAAAAGACAACATTGAATAGCGGACTGTACGTTCAAATGTGTGTTCCCGTGTCAAGGGGTGCATTTCACGACGGGGGTGCATAATTTGACACAACACCGAAACTACCCCTAGTGGAAACGCAGAAAAAAACGGGCCGGGTTTGGCACGGCCCGTTTAAACCGTGCTACGCGCTGCAGTGGAAATGCGCCATTATATAACATACGTACATTCATTTTGGGAAATAAATAAAGAAGGTGTTGTGATGGAAACTTCTGAAGCAACGGAGTCGAAACTCAGAGAGACACGGGGAGAGCTGGAGCTTTGATGGCAAACACTGACGGTTTATTATGGAGTTAATTCTGAAGATCTCTCTCTAACTAGTTCAGAGTGTAATAATCATCATTCCTCATCAGCGAGACTAAACAAATATGGACCCTGAATCTAACTAGAGCTGTCGCCCATAGATGTCCCTGAACAATTGTTGTAACTTCCTTTATTTAAGACGGTAAAAACATTTGTTTATTTGCTTCTTGACAAAAGTTAAGGGAGAAATGTCTGGCAGGAAATGCTTATAGTTTGAAGTGCAAGTATGTGTCCTGCTCTCTCTCGTTCCAGTTATGTTTTGGAATGAATACGAGTATGTCGAGTGCATTTTCCCCGTCTTCTACCGCTCTTGTTGGAAACTGTTATATTAATATAAACTAATAACGTTCAGTTTGGACTAGACTCGCTTTGTTCTTCATTTGAAGCTTCTATGACACAACAACAATAAACATGGCAGCTTGTGCTCGTTCATAATCAACAACAATGATCCCAAGCTGCTCCTCCTTAAGAGAGATAGCAGCAATGCCTAAGCAAATGATTCCCCAGCAGGTATGTCAGAGACTCTCTATTGGCGCGTTTCCACTACACGGCCTCGCTCGGCCCCGCTCGGTATGGCTGGGCCTCGTTAGGACTGGCTCACTTTATGGCGCATTTCCATTACAGTTTAGGAACTGGGGTAGTATCTATAGTAACGCAGTGTAGGCGGAGCCGTGACGTCATCTTCAATGAGAACCCCAGAAAAACAACACAGCCGTTAGCTGTTAGCACTCAGAGCTCACAGCTCCTCATATATGTTCAGAAACTAGACAAAAGTTAAACAAGTACAAACCACAGACTGCCTGTGTCATGGTGAATACAGTCGCTGCTTTATTTATGTCTGTATAGGCCTTTGTTGTGAGTGTGGACGGTCGGAGCATATACTGCGTTAGCTTAGCCGATCTCCATTTAGAACACAAGCATTTTAAAAGGTTTTTCGCCTGCCGTCTGTCTGCAGACTTGACAAAGCATTAATTCATGGTTTTTACTAACCGGTATCAGTATGTTGTTACTTCGGCATCATTTTGAAACGTGTATTACAATTTAAATCACGGTCAAATATGTCCATCTTGTTGTAGTTGTAGCCCCCTTGCCAGCGATGCTCTCTCTAGTTTAGCATACTCAGCCCGACTCAGCCTCGTTGTCTCTGGCCCTAGACCCGCGATTTTATGAGGCCAGAAAAACTGTGAATTAGGACCCGCCGGCCGGTACTAGGCCAAGTGGAAACGCAACCAAAGACGGGCCGCTGACGTCACAGCCCTCTTAAACCGTGCTCCGCGCTGTAGTGGAAACGCGCCATATGTTATTCCCTCTCACTGACCCCCCTCCTCTCCTTTGTCCCTGCAGCAAGCTCTGATGATGACCATCGTGAACTTGGCTCAGAACTTCGTTGGCAGCAACAACGTGAACATCCTGCAGCCGCTCGGTCAGTTCGGTACTCGCATCAACGGAGGAAAAGATGCTGCCAGCCCTCGATACATCTTCACCATGCTCAGGTAAACACAGGACACTTCACACCAGGGTGCTTTAGTTACGCAGCCTACACACGGCGGCGTGCGTTGCCGCTTGGCGGTGGGCGTGTCTTGAGCTTGGGGAGTTTACGCGAGCAACGCGACCAACAACCAATCACATGAATCTCCCGTGTCTCTCCCCAAGGGCTGGACAATTGAAGAAGTGACCAGAAAGTCGGGTTTGTCAGCTGGAAAAAGCGATGTCTATTATTTTAGGTACTAAACGAACGGGGGCTTGCAAAACTTTTATCTGCTGCAGGACACAAGAGTTTGCGGAAACAAGACAGGAGTTGATAATTGGAAGGGGGGGTCTGTGTAAAGTTTGTGATGGGAAGGGGGGGGGGGGGTTTCTGTTTGCAGCGGGGTGAAAAGGCTTTAAAAAGGCTCCCGTGTATGAATCTCACCATAGACATTAATGTCTAAAAAGCGATTTTTAATTAATGTCTATGGTGCTATTTTATGCAACATTGCATGGTGGCTAAATATACTGTCTATGCCTGCTGTCCATTCAAACGAAGTACACTGGATATAAACTCCCCAAACAGGCGAAAACCTAGCAGTTTCACCCACTGTCTCTGCCACCTCCCTCCATGCCCGACTCCTCCGGTTTGTATCCCGGTAGGTGAACAGGGACTGAAAGCACCGGGTGATTCCCTACCGCTACGATTATTTTCTCCTCCATTTTTTGGCATATGAGGAAATGAACTGCGGTCTGGCTCTCTCAGCATACACGCGGTTTGATTGGCTAGCGCTTGTACTGGCAGATTTGCATACGCAGGATTTGATTGGCTGACGCCTCCGCCTCAGCTTCAAAAGTAGAACATTGCTCTACTTTTGCAGCGAGCACCGCGAGGAAAGCTACGCTTTGCTCCCAGAATGCAGTTCGGCAAATCGTGACGTCACCCCATTCAAAGTGAATGGGCAGAAGCGTTGAAGCGTTGAAGCGTCAACGCACGCCGCCGTGTGTAGGGGCCGTTACTGCCAGAGATACAGGGTCCCTCGATTCAATAAAGTCAGACTGAAGCATCCTTTGTGCTCCAGTCTGTCCTCTCAGTGAACACAGAGCTGAATCCAGATCAGAGCACGCTGAAGGTCTTTGAGCAGCTTCTCTCTCACTGATTGTGCTGTTATGTTTGTTGTTTGTTTCTCATGTATTGTGTCTTGATATTTGTCTGTTGATGTTACACATGGAGCTGCTGTGATGCAAGGAGCATTTCAGACTTGATCTGACCATTCAAGTATTATCGTGTCGTATCGTAGATGATGATACCATGATATGCACGCTCTTTACATTTTAAATCTATTTGTTCTTGCCTTTCTAAACATCAAACTGCAGTCTATCTAACAGAATAAGTGCCTGGTGTAAATAAGGGCTGCACGATCATGGCCAAAACGCCAAGACGCTTTTATAATTTTGGCCTTTTTCGCTTGCTTTCACTTCCCTACATTAAAGCTAATTTAATATATACATATATATTTGTTATTGTAACAGAAATTATTTCAATCCCGTGCCAAAAATCACTTGTTTATATCCAAAAAAGTGTTGATTTACAACCCCTTAAAATCCGTAATTCCTCTTGACTTCCGCTTTTAAAGATTTGGTTTTAAAAACAAGTCTCAAAATAAGTTTCTTCTTTACCAGAATTCAGTGTATTTGTTGCATAATAAAGAAAAAAGCTCAGTGTTAGACTGATAGAATACAATGCATACAATCATACTGTTTGTTAAGGAATAATTCTTCTAGATATCTAACCTTTTGCTCTGTGACGTTTTATGATCTACTCCGACGTCTGTTATCTCCTTTAAGGAAAGGCCTTGGTGCCATATGTGTTGTTGTCACCAGTTTGTGACCGGTCAACTTGTCTGGCACGAAGGGTAATTGTTGTGGGAACGCTGAGGCATTTCTTTATCGGTGTTTGTGGACTCTAAGATGTGAAATCTTTGAGGCCATGAGCGTCGGACGCGGGTGGCTCAGTGTTCCCAGCTGTTTAGTCTACTCCTTCAGAGATGTTGATTTCTCTCTGTGAACCAGTTAAAAGGTCTAGCATAGAGAGAGGCTCTTCAGAATTCACGTGGCAACTCTACCGTGTGGTCAGACCCTCTGACTCTTTGACTTGTGATGTGAATCCTCCGGCCGAATACTCTGAATAAACCCATCAGTGTTTGACATCAAAAGCTCCAACTCTCACCGTGTCTCCTTCCTGAGTCGGTGACTTCCACTGCATTGCTACACAGAAGTTTCCCCCACACTGTTTATACAAGACTGCATCTTCAATATTAGGAACGTCAACCACGTTCATTTAATTATCATCATACAAAAATGTGCATCCCTAGTATCTAAAAACCTTTAATAAAACCTTTAAAGTCCAGATACATTTGTATTACAGGTCTCCTATGATGCAAAATGTACTTTTTGATGTCTTTTATACATAAATATGTGTCCCCGGTGTGTCAGGAGACTCACAAAGTACCCACATCTCTAAAAACGGGGGTTTGCTGCGTTCATGACGTAATATCGGAAATGTGGGCATCCCTAGTATCTAAAACCTAGACCTCTCAAAGTCCAGATGAATGTCTATAGTTCTCCTAACGTTGCTGTCCCTCCCCTCAGTCCTCTGGCGAAGCTGCTGTTCCCGTCCGGAGATGCCAACCTGCTGAAGTTCCTGTACGATGATAACCAGAAGGTGGAGCCGGAGTGGTACATCCCCATCATCCCCATGGTGCTGGTGAACGGGGCCGAGGGCATCGGCACCGGGTGGGCCTGCAAACTCCCCAACTACGACCCCCGAGAGATTGTCAACAACATCTACCGGCTGCTCAAACACCAGGACCCCCTGCCCATGGTGAGCGGGAGTTAAAATAACTGATGGAAATTGATTTATAATCTAGTTGTTATGCTTCACTAGACGGGCAAAAAAACGACCTAAAAGATTAATAAATGCCGTCTCACGGAGGTGGATTTGTCCTTATTATCGCTGGTTGGTATCGACCATTGAGGGAGATGCCACTCTGGATTTCTGTACGTTAATATCAGGGTTCTTACGGTCATTAAAAACCTGGAAAAGTCATGGAAATTCAAAATGCTAATTCCAGGCTCTGGAAAAGTTATGGAAAACAATATTTTTCTCAAAGTCTTGGAAAAGTCATGGAAATGTAACTAAAGTTGCATGAAATATAATTTATGTTATCTAATCGCCAAAATAGTAATACTATAATGATAATAAATACTGTATCGTATAGTAATGAAACGTAAAATGGCATTTAACTGTCGAGGTATTTTGCTGGTGAGAGATTTGAGTTGCTTTAGCGTGTAGAAGCTAGTAAGCCTACTATTGGATTTGTTTTAGATAGGCACAACATGTTTCAGACCTTATTTTCCTGTTCCATGTTAAAATAAACCATTTTCAGTGGTACCGCTGAGAAAGAGTAATTATTTTGGTCATGGAAAATTAGGTAAAGGTCCTGGAGAAGTTATGGAGAAGTCATTGAAAATCATTGGTGAAAAAGGGTATGAACCCTGAATATATAATATAATCAGAATCAGAATACCTTTATTAGTCCCACGGAGGGGACATTTGCGTAGTTACAGCAGGAAAAAGAGCCACAGACAGCTTAATGTTACATATGTTAAATATGTGACATGCATTTAAAAAAAGTACTAAGTTATGATATAATAAAAAATATAATAAAAAATAAAAAGTTACATAATTTCAAAAAATACACATCCTGTAACAGTTCTTAGGATTTAGCAGCCAGGTATATATTACACAGTTATTAACGGCATCTATATATATTGCACATCTAGCACATATTGCACATAGGTGGTTGGTATTTAACAGCAGCAAGTTACACAATTTACAAAATACAAAATACACACCTTGTAACAGTTCTAAGGATTTAGCAGCCAGGTATATATTACACAGTTATTAATGGCATTTATATATTGCACATATTGCACATAGTTGACAAGTTTTGTTGTTGAATTGATAACAAACATTTATAATCCGGTCAAAAATATGAATATATGCACAGGTAGTGAAGAAAATAGTCAATTAGGAGGCAGTTTAAGAAACTTACAAGTTCACTAATCAAACAGATCCCACAAGAAAACACTGGATGTTATTTACAATCCAACACACGTAAAATGAAAGGTCAGATTGCAGGTTAAAGTGGGTAAAGATTGAGGCATCAAATCTGTTTTTGTTAAGGAGGTATTGCCTCAAAAATAGGATTAATGGTTTGCTGTGATACGCAGAATATGAGCAAGGGTTATGAAGGTCTAGAAGTAAAAATACTGCTATATAACTTTTGCAATTGCCTTACGTGGCTTAAATTAAATATGTTAAATTCTAGTCTTTCATTGACTTTGAAATCTGAGATGTGATACCCTCAAACGTTTTGAAATATACTGTGTGCTCCCTCCAAGAAGAGAGAGAATTAGGAGTCTGAATCTACTCTTGTTAAATCACATTATCGTGCGGGTGCATCAGGAGACTTTTCTCAGTGTTTCCGTGTTACTGAATGTTATCTCTGTCTCCTCACAGCTTCCCAGGTACAAGAACTTCAAAGGAGTGATCCATGAGCTGGGTCAGAACCAGTACCTGATGAGTGGAGAGGTGTCGGTGCTCGACAGAACCACCATCGAGATCACAGAGCTTCCTGTGCGCACCTGGACTCAGGTACAACCTAAAGTTATCTAAAAGTGATCTAAATATGAAAAACTGTTTGCAGTGATAAGATGCAATAATAATAAAATGTGTGGTGATTATCCCTCGTCAGAGGTGGGACGTAGTGGAGTACAAATACTTCGTTACTGTACTTAAGTAAACGTTGTCATGTTGCCGTTGTTCAGCATGGAAACATTCATTAGCTAACAATGATATTATTGTTCTATTAATATAAAGGGAGGTCAGGTACTCTTTAAAGCAGCTGCTAGTTATGGGTACTTTTTACTGAAGTACATTTCAAAGCCCTCTTTACTTTTACTTGAGTAACGAAGTTTAGTCAGTACTTCTACTTTCACCAGAGTATTTTTAAACACGAGTATCTGTACTTCTACTTGAGTAAAGCATGTGTGTACTTTAACCATCTCTCTCCCCCGTTGTGTTCAGTCGTATAAGGAGTCCGTTCTGGAGCCCATGCTGCAGGGAACAGATAAAACTCCCGCTCTCATCAACGACTATAAGGAATATCACACGGACCAGACGGTGAAGTTCGTGGTCCGGATGTCGGAGGAGAAGCTGGCTCAGGCCGAGTCCGTCGGGCTGCACAAAGTCTTCAAGCTGCAGTCAACTCTCACCTGCAACTCCATGGTAAAGAGAGAGACTTAACTCCATATAACACCTCACAGGGACCAAGAACAGAATATGAAATTAAATAATGTACATTAAGACAAAATTAAATACGGTTTACCCTTACGCTTTAAAGTGGGCCTATCATGCTATATTTGAATAACATAGTGTAGGACCATACCTATATAAGGCATATTTATACTTTTTTTTTCTTCAAAATACCAAACAGATCATGCATTTTAGCCATGCCTCATTTTGCTCAATTTGACATTTTTTAGTTCTGGGCAGATTCAGTGAGAACAGCACCACCTACAGGCCTGGCATATGTACTACAGCGTCTCCAGCGCTTTCGAACGGCAATGGCCGTGGCTGTCTCCTCCTGATTGGTGGAGTTGGCCCAATAGCCGTAGCGCCACCGTCCTGACGTCAGGACAGTGTTCAAATCTGGATCAGTTTTTATCAGATCCGTTGCAGCCCCTTTTTTAGAGATTTGGGTATGGAGGAAAATAGAGAGGGTTGTGTTTTCTGACACTTGGTGAGTTCCCTGGAACACCGGGGACACATATTCATGTAGAAAAGACGTACAAAAGTGCATTTTGCATGATAGGTCCCCTTTAAGTTGTTTTTTGGAGAATTATGATCTGACTCAAATCCATTTCTCTGTCTGAGCAACACAGACAGACTGAAGCAGATGTGCTTTTTAGACTAGCTTTTTAAAACACCTTTATTTCTGGTGTACCAAGGAATCGGATACATTCATACTCAATGTACAATTTCTGAATAAGACCAATAGAAGAGCACACATAACCCTATTTATAAAGTGTTAAGTCTTCACTGTGTTTTTTTTCTAAAACCAGATTTATTTTCAGTTTTTTAATGTGCAGTTTTACAATTGTATTATTTATTTCACTCTATTTTATTCTCTATATACCACCTTTTTAATCTGTAGTTTCTTAACACTTGACTATGAATCTTAAACCACTTCCTCCCCCCCTTCTTCAGGTGCTTTTTGATCACATGGGCTGTATGAAGCGTTACGACTCGGTTCAAGATATCCTCAAAGAATTCTTCGACCTGCGTCTCCAATATTACAAACTGAGGAAGGATTGGCTGCTGGGAAGTCTGGGAGCCGAAGCCTCGAAACTGTCCAATCAGGCTCGCTTCGTCCTGGAGAAGATCGAGGGAAAAATCACCATTGGTATGTGTTCGAAAAATCTCACTGGTCCCCGGCTTGAACTTCAATCTCAGGATGTGTTTGTGATCCTCTCCAGAATGGAAGTAGTCATCACATACAGAGCATCAACTAGTTCCTGAACAGTGTCCTTCACATGCTGATATCCAAGAGAGGGAGTTACACAGTCACAAGATGGAGGAATACCGGTTCTTCATACATCCTGTCATGAACCAAATACTGAGTTTTATCTAAAAATGTTGACTTTTTTCAAGAAATCTCAAAATTCTGACTTTTTCTCAAAATTCTGACTTTTTCTCAAAATGCTGACTTTATCTCAAAATTCTGACTTTTTCTCAAAATTCTGAATTTTTCGCAAAGATCTGACATTTTTTCTCAAAAATCTGACTTTTTCTCAAAATTTGAAAATTATGACTTTTTCTCAAAATCTCACCATTATGAATTTTTCTCAAAAATCTGAAAATTATGACTTTTTCTCAAAAATATGAAAAATTATGACTTTTTCCTCAAAATCTCAACATTATGAATTTTTCTCAAAAATCTGACATTTTTTCTCAAAAATCTGACTTTTTCTCAAAATCTGAAAATTATGACTTTTTCTCAAAATCTCACCATTATGAATTTTTCTCAAAAATCTGAAAATTATGACTTTTTCTCAAAATCTGAAAATTATGACTTTTTCTCAAAAATCAGAAAATTATGACTTTTTCTCAAAAATCTGAAAATGATGACTTTTTCTCAAAATCTCAACATTATGAATTTTTCTCAAAAATCTGACTTTTTTTCACAAAAATCTGACTTTTTCTCAAAATCTGAACATTCTGACTTTTTCTGAATACTTAAAAATGTTAATAATCACTCGTCCCCGGCTTGAACTTCAATCTCAGGATCCATGTATTTGTGATCCTCTCCAGAATGGAAGTAGTCATCACATACAGAGCATCAACTAGTTCCTGAACAGTGTCCTTCACATGCTGATATCCAAGAGAGGGAGTTACACAGTCACAAGATGGAGGAATAGAAAGCAGTATTCAATGTTTACTTCAGATTAGCTCCACGTCAGAAATGAGCATGCTTGTCATATGTCTATCTCCATAGAGGCTGAATCATCATGTTAATCACATAGCTATCATATGCCTCAAACAGTCCTGATGCTCTTCTAGGTAATCATACATCCTGTCATGTTCACAGCTACAGTTGGGATACCTTTGTTATCATGTTACTCTCATATTGGAAGAGGACATTCAGGATTTTCCCATCAGTGTGAATGCTGGAAAACCTGATCTCTTTGTGTAACAGTGAGTGGTTTAATACCGTCTAACATGTGTGTTTTATTTGTCTTTAATAGAGAATAAAAGCAAGCGAGAGCTGATCCGCATGCTGGTGCAGAAAGGATTCGAATCAGATCCAGTGGCTGCCTGGACTAAAGCTCAGGAGAAGGTACTTATACACAGGTTTTATTCTACATTTACACATATAAATACATATAGGAACAACAGGAAGTCCATAAGGCCTGTTATATGTGACATAAATATTACAATGCATATATCAAAGTCTGTTCAGATCAACCAAACATAATAACTTTACAACATAGACAATCCTGAAGACAAAATTATAATGTCAAAGTATTTAAAATAAAGGGTTATACCTGGCAGTGGCTCAGTCAGTAGGGGCTTGGACTGTGAGCCGTAGGGTCGCCGGTTCAAGTCCCCAACCAGACCTAAATATGGAGTGTGGACTGCTACTTGGAGAGGTCCCAGTTCACCTCCTGGGCCCTGCCGTGGTGCCCTTGAGCAAGGCACCGGACAGAGAAGTGGTTTAAAGGTCAAAGATGGGTTCAGGTGACAGTAAAACAGGAACATGTGTTGTCTGGGGATGCAACATGGATGAAAGGAATATAAAAAGGTTAGAAAAGTTTCAAAATAACTATAATTTCACAGGAAGACTAGGGCTAGAGGAATGGGAGAATCTGGTTAGGGATTTTTCCAAATATCTGGAGGTCCGCTGCAACTCTGACTACTTTTAAATCCAGGCTGAAGACTTTTCTTTTTGCCGCTGCTTTTAATTGAACTCGTCACATCTCACACTGCTCTGTAACTTTTATTCATGTACCTGTTATTCATGTTTCATTATCTTTGCTTTTAAATGTTTCTAATGTGTTTCTGCTGCACTATTTCCTAATGCTCTTAATGGCTTTCATTTTTGTAAACAGGTGGGAAGTAGTGGAGTACAAATACTTCGTTACTGTACTTTAATACATGTTTCTGGTATCAGTACTTGACTCCACTACTTATTTTTCTGACGACTTTTTACTTTGACTTCTTACATTTTGAACACAAATACCTGTACTTTCTACTTCTTACACTTTGAACACAAATACCTGTACTTTCTACTTCTTACATGTTGAACTCAAATACCTGTACTTTCTACTTCTTACATGTTGAACACAAATACCTGTACTTTCTACTTCTTACATTTTGAACACAAATACCTGTACTTTCTACTTCTTACATGTTGAACTCAAATACCTGTACTTTCTACTTCTTACATGTTGAACACAAATACCTGTACTTTCTACTTCTTACATGTTGAACACAAATACCTGTACTTTCTACTTCTTACATTTTGAACCCAAATACCTGTACTTTCTACTTCTTACATGTTGAACACAAATACCTGTACTTTCTACTTCTTACATTTTGAACACAAATACTTGTACTTTCTACTTCTTACATTTTGAACCCAAATACCTGTACTTTCTACTTCTTACATGTTGAACACAAATACCTGTACTTTCTACTTCTTACATTTTGAACACAAATACCTGTACTTTCTACTTCTCACATTTTCCAAACAGGCTGGTTCCTTTAGTTTGAATGTGTGTTTGGTGGCGTGATCATTATTATTTAGAGTCATTGCGTGCCTATTGATTTGAACACGATCCGTGTATCCATCATTTCCTGGTCTTCTCTAAAGAAGAGGGACCAATGAAAACGTTGTCATGTTGCCGTTGTTCAGCATGGAAACATTCATTAGCTAACAATGACATTATTGTTCTATTAATATAAAGGG
>NW_022987607.1:1031591-1044091 GCF_902827165.1 Trematomus bernacchii
GTAGTAGCAGTAGTAGTAGTAGTGGTAGTGGTAGTAATAGTGGTGGTGGTGGTAGTAGTGGTAGTAGTAGCAGTAGTAGTGGTAGTAGTAGTATAAACAAAGACGAACAAGCTTTGTTTGTTTTTTCAACTTGCTCTTCTTCTGTTTAGACCACTCCAATAAGTCGGACAGTGAGGACGACGTGATCCCAGTGTTATCCTCCTACTCCAGCAGCTCTGCGTTTGACAAAATATCACCAGCAAAAAAAGGTAACCACTCTCTCAGACCAACAGGGGGCTGGTCTCTTCTTACTTTACAACAGTCTTTGTGAATTTATGCATTTTAAAAGCACATTGCGTATTGTCATACTGATACTCTACAAACTGTGAAGTCCACTGAGACAAATGTAACATTTGTGATATTGGGCTATATAAATAAACATTGATTGATTGTGGGACTCCTCAAAGCTTTTTATTATATCGATGTACATTCTGTACATCGATATAATAAAGCCATAAGGTGGCTAATGTCGGGCTATAAAGGAACTACAGAACGGTCACATGACTTCACGTCACCACCGCTAAGCTAAAGGCTAATGTTGGGCTATAAAGGAACTACAGCACGGTCACATGACTTCACGTCACCACCGCTAAGCTAAAGGCGGCTAATGTTGGGCTATAAAGGAACTACAGCACGGTCACATGACTTCACGTCACCACCGCTAAGCTAAAGGCGGCTAATGTTGGGCTATAAAGGAACTACAGCACGGTCACATGTCTTCACGTCACCACCGCTAAGCTAAAGGTGGCTAATGTTGGGCTATAAAGGAACTACAGCACGGTCACATGACTTCACGTCACCACCGCTAAGCTAAAGGCGGCTAATGTTGGGCTATAAAGGAACTACAGCACGGTCACATGTCTTCACGTCACCACCGCTAAGCTAAAGGTGGCTAATGTCGGGCTATAAAGGAACTACAGAACGGTCACATGACTTCACGTCACCACCGCTAAGCTAAAGGCTAATGTTGGGCTATAAAGGAACTACAGCACGGTCACATGACTTCACGTCACCACCGCTAAGCTAAAGGCGGCTAATGTTGGGCTATAAAGGAACTACAGCACGGTCACATGACTTCACGTCACCACCGCTAAGCTAAAGGTGGCTAATGTTGGGCTATAAAGGAACTACAGCACGGTCACATGTCTTCACGTCACCACCGCTAAGCTAAAGGTGGCTAATGTTGGGCTATAAAGGAACTACAGCACGGTCACATGTCTTCACGTCACCACCGCTAAGCTAAAGGTGGCTAATGTTGGGCTATAAAGGAACTACAGCACGGTCACATGACTTCACGTCACCACCTCTAAGCTAAAGGCGGCTAATGTTGGGCGTGATGACATTTCGTCGTTATACACCAAAGCAAATGCCTTGTATGTCCAAACTTCCTGTCATTTCTTCCACATGATTTGTAGTGGTAATAACTCCTCCTGTTTATCTCTTTGATGTGCAGCAGCAGCAGCTAAGAAGCCGTCTGATTCCACTCCCAAACCGAAGAAGGCCCCGGCACCGAGAGCAAAGAAAGCTGATAAATCCATCTTCGACTCGGACTCTGACACCGGGTCCAAGAAACCAGCAGCAGCATCAGCCTCAGCTCCTAAAGGTACAGTACACTGTCTGTCTTATTCAAATAATGAATACAAACCATTTAAAAGTCCTTTAAGGTTAACGTTTTGGTCTGTGTTCATCCAGGTGGTGCAGGGAGAGGCAGGGGGAGGAAGAGGAAGGGCTCTGGGTCTGAAGACGAGTACAGTCCCATGAAGAAGGAGAGGACACCAGTCGGCAAAGTGAGTTTTCTCCTGTGTTTAAAACCGGCAGTGTTTGTGTTTTTGCATTTTTGCTTTCTATTTGGTTCTGTACTTACACAGCTCTTTATCTGGTCTTATCGACCCCTCAAAGCTCTTTACATACTTCGAGTCATTCACCCATTCATAGCTCATTCATGCAGAGCAGCATCACTTGCTCTAGGGAAGCTCACACACGCATACACTCACACACTCACTGTGCAGAAGCCTCAGACATGGTACTTTTTTATCAGATAGTATACTAGAGTAGTATTTCTACAACGTGTTTCCTTGTGTGTTGTGCAGAAGCCTCAGAAACCCCAGAAACCTCAGACATTGTTATTTAGTATTATAAATATACTAATGTAGTATATTTCTAACGTGTTTCCTTGTTGTTTAGAAGCCCCAGAAACCTCCGTCAGACGATGAAGACGATCACTTCGTGAGCGGCTCGTCTGCAAGCCGTCCGGGTCGAGCCAAGAAGGAAGTGAGTTACTTTGTGGATTCAGATAACCCAGAAGAAGAAGACGACGACGACATGTTCGATTAAACACACACTCCAAACACACTCCACCCCCCACCTTGTGTTCCCCCCCCCCCCACAGACTTTTGTACATTTCCTCCTTCGTTTTATTTCCATTAATGGTGACGTTCAATGATTTTTAACGTGTGGTTGTTTTACACTTTTTCTTATACATATACAGGTTTCTTTTTTTATTGCTCATTGAAATGTTCCGTACTTGTCCGAAGCGGCTTTTAGAAGTTTAGACGGCGGTGCTTTAGCACTCTTTAATTGTTAAAATACTGTGTAACTTTTTGAACATGAAGTAAACGATGAAATGTCCACGATGTGTCCGCCTGATTATTTCATGACTCAATCACAGAGAGGACGTTATCACTTGCTGTCATCACTTTCTTATTGTGATATATCAATCAGGAGAGACTTCATTTTTTGTTTAAAGAACATTTATTGATGCATGCTCCATATGATGGAAATGTTAATAGTCTTTGGCGATTAGACCCCGACCCCCCCGACCCCGTGCAGCCATGAGTTTAATAGAAATCCCTTAAGTTTTCACTTTAACTACAAACTGCTAAGGCTATTGTGCAAACAGTATACATACAATTATAAAACGGACAAGTCAAATCAAGCAATCTGATTGGTTCTTAGCCGTGATATAATGAGCGTATATCACGGGTAGAATTGTAGTTACTTTTCACGAGTCAGTATCCCTCCGCGTCTGAGAAAAGCTACAACCGTTACAGCTGTTACATTACGTCCGTTACGAAACTAACTAACTAACAAACAGATGTGTTTCTCTCCTCTGATTGGATGCCACATTATAGATTCACACACAAGTATTTTTTAAAATAAATATATTTTATTACTTTGCCAGGACAGTTCGTGGTAAAGTTTAACAGTATATGAACATAAAAAGCATTATGTTAATGTACAAACAGAGACAGTATTTAAAATGGACAGCTGAAACAGGTAAAACCACTTCAGCCAATGGGAGGGCAGCAGAGAGCAAGCAAGCCCCACCCCTTCTACGCTCATGCCCAATCGGACGTGAGCATCATGTCTCATAGTAACACGACTGTACAACACTGCGTGTGATCGGTGGAAAGAAGGCGACTGGACAACAACCGAGCGTTGTGATTGGTTCTGAGGTTCACGTGATGAAGGGACGATGTTTAATCCTGGGTTAGACCGACATGTGGGGCTGAGATTTAACCTATTATGGGATGCTTTTGTATTTTAATTATTTTTATACAAAATGAAATTGAAAATTGAGTCAAAAAATTGGAATTGGAATTTTTTTTTTACATTTGTTAATAAATTGTTGACATTAAAATTTGAATAAAACAGATAAATACATATAATTATGTAGAGAAGGAAACAAGCCACTAAATATATGTAATATGAATTTATAAAAAAGGCTAGCAACGGACAGTAGTTTGCTTAAAATAATAAAAATGTATGAGAATAACAGGGACTTTTATTTTAACTTTATCAACAAAACATGCACATTTTTACATATAACTTTCAACCCTACACTTCCTGTAGTATTTCAAATACATATATATTATTTTGGGGCATTCAAAAGTTCAAATAAATGTAAGAAATTCCCCCAAAACTCTTTAAAAAATGCCAAATGTAGATGCAACTTGGGATAATTGCATATTGCTGTATAATTGATTCATTTTTGTTAATAAATGGCAAAATATGGACGATGTAACCGCACGTTAAAAATGCAATGTTGACATTAAACATGTTAGCATACCGTTTATTACACATCTAGCACACCATTATCATTTATTTAGAGACGTGTTCAAATCCCATGGTAGATTGGTTGATTTCAAACCTTTAAAAAGATCCCTTTATCGTCTAAAAAGGATCAGTTTTCCGCCCCACATATCGGTGTAACCCTGGCTCGTTAGTGGACCTGTTCACCAAATCGCTGTCTATTGATTGGGTTTGATTGATTGACAGCTGATTGGCTCCCTGGTTGAGATGGAGGCTCTGTTGTTAGACAGGAACAAAAACATATCAGCGATGTCCATTTCCTCACATCTTCTCATTCATGTCCGTCCCAAATCAGCTCTCCAATATCCAGTACCTCCTCCTCTTCCATTCTTCTTATCTTTTGTACACTTGGACGTGAGTTCCCAAGTACGATTTGAAAGGTCTTTTTTCCACAGAGCTGCCAGTTGTAATGCAAAGCAAACATCACTTATATAACACCTCCGCAGTGAGCTAGATAGTAGAGTATTACAGTTACGTCGGTACAACATTCAACAGAAAACAAGAGTAAAATTCAGCATCGTGGAGTTTGTTTGCTACAGGAACAGAGGTCCCTGCTGCGTTCAGGGGTCGGAGGTGAACATTCGTTGGGCTGTTTTCCAGCTTCAAATAAAAATAAAAACACCAAAGATGGCTCCCTCCCTCTCTCACCAGGAGAACAGAGAGGGAGCCTTTCTAGTTTCCGTAACACTGCATTCTGACAGACATTATTCACATTCAAACGGTTAAATAAAGATCTGCTCTGGTTTCCCTTATGATATGTATTTCTGAGCAGGAATGGATTGCAGATGAGTTTTATTTATTCTTATTAATATGTGCTGCTGCGACCCAGAGCCCCTCACTGCCCTAAAGGGTGACTTACTCTCTGTTTTGGATCAAAATGCAAGAAGCTGAATGACTCACAGAGACGGCGTTACTGAGATGTTTGTGCCAGGTTTTCAATATGAATCTGTAGCTGAGAAGCTTAGTGATTTATCAGCTGCAGTGTCAACAAGCTCCACTTTGAAGTCCTGAAAATTCAACTAAAGTTTAAATATAACGGCGTCCAAAATCACCCTGACTCTCTACGACTTATTGAAAAAAGTCATTACATGTTTTACTGTAAATTAGGATATGTTAAATCATGAGTACCAGGTGGAATACCTAACAAATTAAAAGTGGTATTGTGAAATGTGACCTTTGTCTTGTGGGATTAATATTTTCTTATCCATACTAGTTGAAAAATAAATAACGAAAGTGATTTGACTGACCTCCAGAAAAAACGTCATATATATGTATAATAAATCATAATATAGTACGTCAAGAAATGTCAGAACATTCACAGTAAAGAGTGTTACAAAGTCAAAGAATAGTAAGTTGAAAAAGAAATGTAATATGTCTAAAAGTATTTAAAAATTGGTTTTTAAGTATGTCGAAAAAAATGAAAAATAGTCATAGTATAGCTTTTGGAAAAATATCCTATAACAGTCAAAGTATATTAAATTCAAAAATATTCTGGAAAAACAAATCATAATTTTACATATCCCAAAAAATACCTTAAAAATAAATAAAATAACGTGTGAAAAAATATCATGAAAAAGTCATAATTAAGTATGTCGAAAAAAAAGATCTGAATAATAATCGTTAACTGAACATCTTTCAATTCAGATGAACCTTTGAACCCTTGGCACAAACACCTCCACGTGTGTCACTGAGTCTTCTTCCTGCATCTCTCCGTCAGCAGTGAGGAAGCATTTCCAAAGCTGTCGGGTTTTAATATTCTCTGTAACTCTTGTGCTTCATGTCTTTAAATCTGAGCTTCAGGTATTTCCAGGTGTTTCAGCAGCAGAGAGGGGGGGGGGGGGGGTCCTGTGAGAGGAGGAGATATAACCTCTTCCTATTGGTCGGGAGAGGTGGGAAGTAACTAAGTAGATGTACTCAAGAACTGTACTTAAGTAGAGTTTTACTCCTCTACAGTTCAGAGGTACATGGTGTACTTCTACTCCACTACATGTATTTAATACCTTTAGTTACTTTACAGATGTGGATGAATGATGTGAAATATAATCAAGTGTTAAGTCAGACTTTAGTTCCACCTGGAGTAAATCCACAAGCTACCCTGCAGTATACAAAGTCATTCAAACTAGCTGCACCTTTACCAGCTTTGAGAACACTTTCATGATCAATCATTATAAAACATATCATATATATTATTCTGAAATGGACCAATCTGCACAATGACTACTTTTACTGTCGCTTCTTTCACTATATTTTGATGATGATACTTGTATACTTATACTTGAGGAACATTTTGAATGCAGGACTTTTACTGTAACAGAGTATTCCTACACTCTGGTACTTCTACTTTTACTCAAGTACAAGATCTGAGTACTTCTACTTTTACTCAAGTACAAGATCTGAGTACTTCTACTTTTACTACAAGATCTGAGTACTTCTACTTTTACTCAAGTACAAGATCTGAGTACTTCCACTTTTACTACAAGATCTGAGTACTTCTACTTTTACTACAAGACCTGAGTACTTCTACTTTTACTCAAGTACAAGACCTGAGTACTTCTACTTTTACTCAAGTACAAGACCTGAGTACTTCTACTTTTACTCGAGTACTTCTCCCACCTCTGTTCATATTGTGTTGCTATCTTCTATCTTAATCCGCCTCCCAGTGATATAGAGCTGTGTTTGTAGAGATGCGTCTCCATCGTGTAAATGTTTCTCCAACGGTCCGAGGATCGAGGCTGTGTGCTTCTACGTTTCTACGTTTCTACGTCAGTGTACAATCATCCCGGTTATCAGTATGTTTTGTAAGGATTGCGTTTCCCTCCGTCTGTTCAGCGGTTTCTAAAAGACACTTCTGAGAGGAGAGGGGAGGTTCTGCTCGTAAGGCGTCACAGAGAGTGTGTGTGGTGGAGCCCAGGTTGAAATGCTGTTAGTGAAGGATACACACTCATCAGGTCATCAGTCAATTAGGCGTCTTTGAGTTCATGAAAAGCGCTATATAAATATACACTATTATTATTATTATTATTATTATCAAGTCATAGCGGGCTGCGATCACACGTACCAACACCGACGGAGCGCTGCGAGCTAACAGAGACACACTTTCATGTGATTCAAAGGAACCAAAGGGCTGCAGTTGTGGCCATGATTTCTATCAGTTTCACTGCCATTGTGCTCAAAGTAAGTGGTGAGAGTTGGAAATGGTAACACTGCAAGCAAGAGACGTAAAGCCTCAAAAGGGCTGTCATTGTATTCAAATGTGGGTCATTTTGGACGTTTTTGCCATGATTTGTTTAGGTTTTTATTAGACTATACGTGCCAAAATCATTGCTGAGATCTCAAAATCAAAACATAGCATTTCTAGTTATATAGAACCTATTTGTGTGTGACAGAAAAGCAACACAAATGCTGCGTAAAAACTACATTTGAGTTCTTTTTCTGAACGTTTTGTTCGCTATTTATCCAGGTTTTAACATCAGTAATGTAAGTGCATGACGTTCGTTTGAACTGTGTTCCTCAGTATTCTCTAATTCCTCTGATTCCTTTCCCTGGTAACGACCGCTCCTCTTTGTAGAGGTTTTATAAGACTATAATCATCAAAATCATTTCTGAGATCTCAAAATCAAAACATAGCATTTCTAGTAATTAAGAAAACAAATTTGAGACGTAAAAGCCACAAAAATGCTGTAAAAAACTACAGTTTAGTTCATTTTTTTTTAAGGTTTTGGTCATGATTTATTCAGGTCAATCATGTAAGTGCATGACGTCCGTTTGAACTGTGTTCCTCAGTATTCTCGAATTGATTCCTTTCCCTGGTATCGCTCATCTTTCCACGGAACAAGTCATCACGCTGTAACTCAGATCAGGACTAACGCAGACCCTTCAGTGGAGACGAGCTAACCGGATTAGTTAGCGTAGCATCGGTTTGTTTAACCTCCTAACCGACCAGACGGTGATAATAAAGTGCGACACAGTTAGAGTTGGATCATGGTCGGGGTTAAAGGTTAAAGGTTAACAAAGATCACAGCCGTTCATTTCTCTGAACTCTGATGAGTGCGTATCGAAGGCTGTTGTTGAGCTCGAGAGGAGCTTTGCATTCTGGCGGATTCATGACGTGTTAGAAAAGACGAAAAAACGTTTTTTTAAATATAGCAACAAATATAAAATATTCCGTAATGTCTATATGCAATAACATTCTAGATAACTTCTCCAATAGCTGTCCGTCCCGCTCGCCTCGAAGATAATATTTAAGACAATGATTAAAAAGCACCACAAAATCCATCATAGAAACAGAGACTCCTAACCGTCCGATGGTATTTACAACGTGTGTGCCGACAATCTCCCATCATGCATTAGGGTTTACACAGGAGACCTGAGGAGAATCTTCTCTTACTTCTTCGTCCAAAACACCGAGTCCAAATGATTCACACGAGTCTTCTTTTTAAGGGGGGAAATAGAAGTAAAGATACCTAGCAGGGAGGGGGGAGAAGGAGGGGAAGCCTTGCTAGGATGCTCCTTTCTGGGCAAAGGAAAGTCAGAAAGAGCCTTTTCTTAGGACTTGTCTCCGGGCGGAAAAGCCTCTTCGGTGTCCGGAAACTCCGGCGATTCCGCGGTTTTTTCGTTGGGAGTTTCGTTTCTCCGAGGGGTTTCTTCCTCCTCCTCCTCTTCCTCTTTAGCCGGAGTTTCGCTCTTCTTCTTGCCGCCCTTGCTGCTGCTCTTCCCGCTGTTTTTCTTGCCCTTCTTCCCTCCTTTCTTCCCGCCCCCGGAGCTCTTTTCCCCGCCGCTCGACCCGTCCTGACCCTCCGAGTTCTCCAGCATCTCCTGGATGAGCGGCGGCATCGAACCGGGAATCTCCATCTTCAGAGAGATGACCCGCTCTGCGCCTGCAAGACAACGAGGAGGGAAGAAGAAGAGGGATTAAGATAAAGACGTTATTATTATTAATAATTTTAAGACATTACAATTTCACTTAAATTAAGCACATTCGCACATTTCTGACACGACAGAGATGAGAGAACCAAAAGCCTGGACACAAACAATGACGTCGACAAAGACATTACATGTTACTTGTTAGATGCTTTTATACAAAGCGACTTACATACTCAATACTGTGGACAATCCCCACAGGAGCAATTTGTGGTGAAGTGTCTCAGGGACACAACGACATGCTGACTGCAGTGGGGTTTGAACCTGTGCTCCCCTGATCCCAACACCAACGCACTAGTCCACTGCGCCACAGCCTCCCTGACATGAAGGCTGTAAATAGTTACCAGTGCTGCATTTCATGTGTTTAGTTATATGCAAAAAAACGTGCAATTACGTATCTGCCACTACGTTTTTTCGCACTACTAAAAACTGTTAATATTGACTTTAATGATGTGACCGTCTGTTTCTGTAGATATTTAATCGCTCTGTTCGTGTACAGTTTTATTATCATGCTGCTGTGTTTAGTGTATTTTTGTAACTCTGGCACAACGATTTCCTTATCTTGTCTTATCTTATTGTATAAAATAAGATAAGATGTTCTTTATTAATCCCAATTTGGGAAATTGTTTGGTTGCAGTAATAACAAATTAAAAGAGTAGAAATAAACAATTCTAAAATATAAACAAATTGATTGATAGATTAGATTAAATATACTTAAAATATACTTTTTGTCTTGAATGACATCGCGTCAAATCCACGTCTGGCTAAGCTAATTATTGATTTAATAGTTTAGTATTGTGTGCACCATAAAGATGGATGTTTATACATTTAGATTCAATACAAACGTGCTTGTCTCGGGGTTCCCTGCTCTCTGTGAACTGAACTGAAGAACCCTGCATGTCTCGAGGGTTCTGCTGCTGCTGCTTTTCACAGATTCATTTCATTGAAACGCCCCGTGATGATTCAGCTACCGTCCTGATATGAAATGTTCTGCCTGCAGACCCCTAACATAAATAAAAGTGTGTTTCCTGCGTACCTTTAGCGCTGATGCTCCGCAGGTCGGTGATCTTCATCAGGGTTTTGGGGAACATGTGAGGTTTGCTCGGCCTCCTCTTCCTCACGTAGATCTTCAGAGCTTCAAGAAGAGGCTCCTGCATCTCGTCCACTTTAGAGGGTTCCTCCAGGTCCTGGCGGTCTGACACACACACACACACACACACACACACACACACACACAAACACACACACACACACACACACACACACACACACACACACACACACACACACACTGTTAGTAAAATAGTGAATGTCCTCCTCCAACATGAGAGTAACATGATAACAAAGGTATCCCAAATGTAGCTGTGTTCATGACAGGATGTATGATTACCTAGAAGAGCATCAGGACTGTTTGAGGCATATGATAGCTATGTGATTAACATGATGATTCAGCCTCTATGGAGATAGACATATGACAAGCATGATCATTTCTGACGTGGAGCTAATCTGAAGTAAACATTGAATACTGCTTTCTATTCCTCCATCTTGTGACTGTGTAACTCCCTCTCTTGGATATCAGCATGTGAAGGACACTGTTCAGGAACTAGTTGATGCTCTGTATGTGATGACTACTTCCATTCTGGAGAGGATCACAGATACATGGATCCTGAGATTGAAGCTCAAGCCGGTGACGAGTGATTATTAACATTTTTAAGTATTCAGAAAAAGTCAGATTTTTGAGAAAAAGTTCGAATTTTGAGAAAAAGTCAAAACATTTGAGAAAAAGTCAGGATTTTTGAGAAAGAAATCAGATTTCTGAGAAAAAGTCAGATTTTTTAGATTCTTAGAAAAAGCCATAATTTTGAGATTCTTATTCTTAAATCAGAATTTGGAGGAAAAATCAGAATTTGGAGATTTTGAGAATAATTCAGACTTTTGAGAAAAATCTCAATTTTGAGAAAAAGTCAGTATTTAGAGATTTTTAGAAAAAGTCAGAATTTTCATATATAAGCTATTCTGTATGTGATGACTACTTCCATTCTGGAGAGGATCACAAATACATGGATCCTGAGATTGAAGCTCAAGCCGGTGACCAGTGAGATTTTTCTAACACTCACACACACACACACACACACAAATCAAGTCAGATTGAACCATGACGAGTGTGTATCTGATGCAGACGGGCTTCACGCTGTGATTCATGAATCACAGCGTGAAGCCGGACTGATTGAGAGGAAGAGTTTATCTTTTCATGTCGACTCATTTTCTGCAGACGGCAGAGATGAGGACAAAAAGATAAAGTTGAGCAGAAACTCATTTCAATCCTTAGCTTTGAGTTAAGCTCTGATAACGGAGGGCTTAACGTGTCACACAGCAGGAAGCAACAGCTCTCACTAATGAGAGACGATGCGTTGACATTTCTGTACACAGAGAACGAAAGGAGGACTCAGATCTACGGAGGCTAACGTGCTGCAACTAAAACTCCTCCATCAGGAGAAACTGCAGCTTCAGAAAGGATGCAGATATAAAAACACAAATGTTCCACATGAAGAAACATCTTCAGCAACTTCACAACACGTGCAGCGTTTAGAGAATATTCAGCAACTTGAGGAGACATGCAGCGTTTACTAAAAGCTGCAGAAACCAAACGCTGCAAGAAGCTCAAAACACAACGGAGACCAGGGGACACTAAAGAGTGACGCACACAGCTGGGAGACCAGGGGACACTAAAGAGTGACGCACACAGCTGGGAGACCAAGGGACACTAAAGAGTGACGCACACAGCTGGGAGACCAGGGGACACTAAAGAGTGACGCACACAGCTGGGAGACCAGGGGACACTAAAGAGTGACGCACACAGCTGGGAGACCAGGGGACACTAAAGAGTGACGCACACAGCTGGGAGATCAGGGGACACTAAAGAGTGACGCACACAGCTGGGAGACCAGGGGACACTAAAGAGTGACGCAGACAGCTGGGAGACCAGGGGACACTAAAGAGTGACGCACAGACCTGGGAGACCAGGGGACACTAAAAAGTGATGCACACAGCTGGAGACCAGGGGACACTAAAGAGTGACGCACACAGCTGGGAGACCAGGGGACACTAAAGAGTGACGCACACAGCTGGGAGACCAGGGGACACTAAAGAGTGATGCACACAGCTGGAGACCAGGGTACACTAAAGAGTGACGCACACAGCTGGGAGACCAGGGGACACTAAAGAGTGACGCAGACAGCTGGGAGACCAGGGACACTAAAGAGTGACGCACAGACCTGGGAGATGAAGTAAAAAGATATGATTCTACACTGTATTGAAGTAAACATGTATTATTTTGAATTGTATTTTAGTGAACATGTATTGTTTGAACTGTTTTATGTAATCACAACTCACTGATCCAGAGATTCTGTGTGTCACACACCAACATCGCTCCTTATCACCTCTAAAAG